>NC_140988.1:136725085-136787453 GCF_052327205.1 Somniosus microcephalus
CCCCCCGTGGTGAAGACCGCTGATTGCGGCTGTGCGAGACGGCCGGCGGGCCCAGTTGCCAGGGTAACGCTGGACGTTCAGCAAGCCCCGCCCCCCGGCCGAGCCAGTGAGAGACGCCGCGTCTCAGCTCCTGCTGCGCACGCACCCTAGCGGCGCTGGGCTGATGCTCGGCCCTCCAGCCTTCGAGTGGGGCCGGGAGGTGCCTAGCTCGGGCGTGGGTGCAGAGGAGACACCGAGGCTTCTAGGCCTACCTGGAAAAACGGGGAAAGGTAGGAAAATTAATGAGATTAGATAAGTTAATTACTTTCTAAATCATTTTTAAAAAAACAATGTGTGTTTTAAAAGCAACGTTTTTTTTTTAAGACGCAGAAAGCGGGAAAAAGGAAAAGTTTGGAATCAAGATGGCGGCGACTCACCTCGGTTCAGAAGGATAAGGCCCGGCCACACACGCACCGATTGGCCCGGCGGCACACGCCAGCAACCCGGCGTACGATTGGTCGAGCTCGAGGTCACTCTGTCGCTAATGAGCGGATAATGAGATGCTAATGAGCGGAATGTTAAGGGTTTTGGGATACTGCGGGCGCGATTTTAGCCCGGCCGAAACGTAAATACGCTTAAAACCGTCTCGGAAGCGTAAGCTTTCTTTGGAGGTAACGCGCGCGTAGGTACGCCCTGTAACTTTCGAGCGCATACCCGACAGACGCACACGCGATGACAGACAGAATGACAGACAGAAGTACCGATTTATATGTATAGATTTAAAAAATGTGATTAAAAATTTTTTTTTTTTTTTTTTTTCAAGGTTTAGTGCTATTTTGGGGCTGTAGTATTTAAGTCTTGACAGCACTTCCTGTTAGGCTTATGAATGGAGCATTCCCTGCTCCGATTGGCTCCCCATGGCCCACATCGAACTAACTGCGCCCCTGGGATACACAAGCACTGCGCGCCGGCAGCTGGACCAGGCCCCAGATCGGAATTCCACAGGGGCCTAGAGCTCAACAGCCGGCGCGCAAGCTAAGTGCAGATCGGGGGCTTGCACCCACGGGAAGCCCCCGACCCGAATTTCCGGGCCATTTAAATCAAATCAACACCTTGTAAGATGCTTATAGATGTCATTACATTAAACAAAATAATTGAGAATTTGTGTTGTGCATGGATGAAAAATAACTTGTAAAAAACACAAATTACACTCCTCACAGAAATGAAAGATGATCAAAAGTTACATTTTGTAAAACATAAATGGCTTTATGCTCCAGCTAGAAACACAAATTTTAACACAGAAGGCCACCCACCATTTGACCCTCTTTAACCCATGCTGAATTTAGACCCTGCTTTTACAAAGTTATTTGCCTGCTCTTTCCCCAGACTAATCCCATTTTCCAGCTTTTGCCCCATAACCTTTTATATAAATTTTTAAATAATTATATCCAGTATTTTTGAAAGGTATAACCACTTTAGCATACATCAGTACTTGTAGTAAAGCATACCATATTCCAATAATTCCCTCATGAAAAAGTTTTGTTAATCCTTTTATGCATCTAGTGTTTAATCGAGATCACAACCTCTTGCCTTTGATTCCTTTTCAGTCTGTTTACCGTGGCTATTCCTTTTGTCATTTTGAACACCTCCATCACATCCTCTCAATCTTCCCAGTTTGAGGGAATACAACAGTAGTAGTTTCAACTATCGTTGTAATTTTTAAAAATTTGCTCATAGGATTTGGGCAACACCGACAACAAGGCCACATTTATTGCCCGACCTAGATGCGCTGAAAAAGTGGTGGCGGGCCAACAACGTAGTGTGGAACTGGATGAACCTGTTGGGCTTTTAAACAATAAATAAATAAACAAACAAATAAACAATAAATTTCTGGTACTAGCCCACACTACCAGGTTTTTGAAATTCAATTTCACAACTTGGCATCCTGGATTTGAACTCTGGGTTGCAAATCCAGTACGACTGCCACCATTCTACCAAGTTCTAGATATCTCCGATTTCTCAGTCACATAATCCTGATAAAGCTGCAGTGCATTTTCTCCAGAAATATTACATCACTCCTATAGTGATATGACTAAAATTGCACACAGTATTCCAGATCTAACCAGTCTGCACAGATTCAACATAATCATGGTTTTTAAAAAAACAGATCAAGAACCGGGAGCCAATGCAAGTCAGCAAGTACAAGGAGGATGGGTGAGCAGGACAGGAAACAGGCAGCAGCGTTCTGGATGAGCTGAAGTTTACAAAGGGTGGGGGGATAGAAAGGCCAGCCAGGAGACCAGTGGAATAGACAAGAGAGTTAAGTGGATAGTTGAGGGCAAGACAGAATGGAGGGAGGTAGAGAGAGAGAGAAATTAAGCCATTCATCTGCCTTATAAATTGCATTAAATAATGGTCAAAACTGTATATTCATAAAACATTAGTTTTTACAGCACAATGTGCTGTATTAGTAGTGTTACTGTTAGGTGATTCAATTGATAAATGGCAGCAAAATGTAGGTGATAGCAAGATTTAAGTTCAAAGAAGCTGTAGTGTACTGCAACCATGAATCACAAGGGTGTAAAATGAGACACCAAATGCAACTATCACTTGACCAACTACATAATTCCATTCAAAGTAGTCAGAATATTTATTTTATCTAATCACCAATTTGCACACAACAAGCTCCCACAAACAGCAATGAGATAAATGACCAGATGTTGTTTGCAGGATAAATGTTGGCCAGGACACCGGGAGAACTCCCATGGGATCTTTTACATCCACCCAAGAGTGCAGATGTGGCCTCGGTTTATTGTTGAATCTGAAAGTCAGCACCTCCAACAGTGCAGCACTGCCTCAGTACTGCAGTGAAGTGTGAACCTTCTGACTCAAGAGGTGCGAGTGGGACCATTCAGCCAAGGCCAACACTTAATATACATTCTGTACATTTTTAATACTAATTAGAGAAAACTACATGGGCCTAAAAGAGGGCAAGTTTGGTTGCAGATTTTATTATGATACATGCATACCATTCCAGTCCTTAAAAAGTTAGTATTTCCCCACCCAATAACGCCACGCAAGTGCCCATCTTTACAATTTTAAGTATGAAACATGCTTTGCGCTGAAGTACTTCAAACAGGAAAAACCTGTTCTAACAGTTGTACGAGACTGCAGTTGCAATAAGAGCTTTTACAATGCTCTAAACAAAGCTACAAGAAAAACTAGACAGAATACATAATTTCCACATCCATTCAATTCAATCTCACTTTATGAAACGTTTGATAACAGTATCAGGATTTAATTTTACTATCAACTTTCATTTTAAATGTATTCAATTAAATTAGTACTGGTGGTTAGGTTGAACAGTGAATAAATCTATCTATATATATATATATAGGCTGGGGGAGCCCGGCTTTGCCAGGGCTGTTTTGGGCCGGGCGGTTTAAATCGAGTCCCAGGCTTGGGGCCTGTCTGTCTGTCCCTGTGTGAAATCTGCTGCCGGGCAACATTTCTACCTTTTAATAGTTTCAAAGAAGAAAGTGAAAGTACTTATAAAACGTTTTTGGTAAATGTTATGTTATTTTTTAAAAGAGATACTAACTTTTTCGAAGCTGGATTAGCAGATTTTGAGCTGGAAGTAGTGAAGCAATGGCTGCCCGATGCCCGAGTTGAAAGGCATTAGTCCCGCCCACAGACGCAGCAATTGGCCAACCATCAGGCGACTGAACTGTAGGATTGGTCAATCGTGACGGCACAGGATTGGTCGACCTTGACGTCAGTCAATCAATGCTATTAGCAGATAATGAGTTTAATTTTGAAGGTTTTTTGCATAACGCGCGAACAATTTTCGTCCGACCGAAAAGCAAAATACGCTTATGACAGTTCTGGAATCGTAAGCTTTCTTTCGATGTAACACACGTATAGGTACGCTCTATAACTTTTGAGTTTATTCAATACAAACAGACAGAAGAACCGCTTTATATATATAGATAGATAGATAGATAGATAGAAAAGGATATGTCTCTCTGTCTGTCTCTCTGGCCGGCTATACAATCAAAAGTTATAGAGCGTACCTACACAAATGTTATATCAAAAGAAAGCTCATCATTAGGAGACTCTTGTAGGTGTATTTACTTTTTGCTCGGACAAAAATTGTGCCGACGGTCGGACAAAAATTGTGCCGACGGTATCCAAAAAACGTTCAAAATTCCTCTAATTATCCGCTCATTTGCATCGAGTGGGGGCGGGTTCATTGTGCGCGCGGACGGGCCATCCTACAGTTGAGTGACGTGATGATTGACCAATCCTACAGTTCAGTGACCTGACGGTTGATCAATCGGTGCGTGTGTGGGCGGGCCTAATCATTCTGAACCGAGGTGAGCCGCCGTCATCTTGATTCCAAACTTTTCATTTCTTTTTCCCGCTTTCTGCGTCTTTAGAAAAAAAGTTGCTTTTAAAACACATATTGTTTTTAAAAAAAGTTAATTACTTTCTAAATCTTTTATCGAATCTCATTAATTTTCCTACCTTTCCCCGTTTTTGCAGGTAGGCCTCGAAGCCTGGGCGTCTGTTGCCAGCCATGCTCGACCCTAGGCAATTGTTTTGTGGCAAGCTCCTCCCACCTCTCACCCCCCCCACCCCGGGCCCGATTCCGAACCAGCGGCCAGCCATCTTGGTAAAGGCTGGCTGGCTGGCTGGGCTCACTGCAAGTTCCTCGCGCTTCATTCACGCTCGCGCTGCACGGCGCACCTCCACACAGAGCGCGGCCAGAGGGAAGCGAGCAGGTTAGCGGGGGGGGTGGGGCGAGCGGAGAGGGTTACCCCGGCAACTGGGCTCGCCAGCCGCAATCGGCCATCTCAAGCCGCTCAGGCCCAGGCCCGGTCCCGGAGATCGGGAGGCAGAGAGGGGAGGAGGGTCACCAAGGCAAGCGGGCCCGGCCAGCCGCAATCGGCCGTCTCAAGCCTTCTTGCCCCCCCCCACCCGTCGCGCCGCGCTCCCCCTCTTCTCCCCCCCAGTCGCGCCGCGCTCCCCCCTCTTCCCCCCCTCAGTCGCGCCGCGCTCCCCCTCTTCCCCCCCCAGTCGCGCCGCGCTCCCCCTCTTCCCCCCCCAGTCGCGCCGCGCTCCCCCTCTTCCCCCCCCCAGTCGCGCCGCGCTCCCCCTCTTCCCCCCCCCAGTCGCGCCGCGCTCCCCCTCTTCCCCCCCCCAGTCGCGCCGCGCTCCCCCTCTTCCCCCCCCCAGTCGCGCCGCGCTCCCCCTCTTCCCCCCCCCAGTCGCGCCGCGCTCCCCCCTCTTCCCCCCCCCCAGTCGCGCCGCGCTCCCCTCTTCCCCCCCCAGTCGCGCCGCGCTCCCCCCTCTTCCCCCCCCCCAGTCGCGCCGCGCTCCCTCTCCCCCCCATCGCGCCGCGCTCCCTCTCCCCCCCCCCAGTCGCGCCGCGCTCCCTCTCCCCCCCCCAGTCGCGCCGCGCTCCCCCTCTCCCCCCCCAGTCGCGCCGCGCTCCCCCTCTCCCCCCCGTCGCGCCGCGCTCCCCCTCTCCCCCCCAGTCGCGCCGCGCTCCCTCCCTCTCCCCCCCAGTCGCGCTCCCTCTCTTCCCCCCCAGTCGCGCTCCCTCTCTTCCCCCCAGTCGCGCTCCCTCTCCCCCCCAGTCGCGCTCCCTCTCCCCCCCCCCAGTCGCGCTCCCTCTCTCCCCCCAGTCGCGCTCCCTCTCTTCCCCCCCAGTCGCGCTCCCTCTCTTCCCCCCCAGTCGCGCTCCCTCTCTTCCCCCCCAGTCGCGCTCCCTCTCTTCCCCCCCAGTCGCGCTCCCTCTCTTCCCCCCCAGTCGCGCTCCCTCTCTTCCCCCCCAGTCGCGCTCCCTCTCTTCCCCCCCAGTCGCGCTCCCTCTCTTCCCCCCCAGTCGCGCTCCCTCTCTTCCCCCCCAGTCGCGCTCCCTCTCTTCCCCCCCAGTCGCGCTCCCTCTCTTCCCCCCCAGTCGCGCTCCCTCTCTTCCCCCCCCCGTCGCTCTCTCTCTCTTCCCCCCCCAGTCGCTCTCTCTCTCTTCCCCCCCAGTCGCTCTCTCTCTCTTCCAACAACATCATCCCCTCAAAAGACCCTCGGCACCGCCGGGCACTTGAGCTAGTATCAAATAAAACATATCAAAAATAACAAAACAATACACCAGAAGGGAGTGGAATAGGTTAAAAGTTGTGTTAAAAAAAAATCTTTTTTCAAAAACTCTTTAAATTCAATTTGAATTTACTTTAGCCTAGAAAGTATTCAGTTTGGCACGTTCTGAAGCCTTAGGGATCTGGGTACAGTAATGGACATAAGCCTGCTAGGTGTGCCATTCATTTGCAAGGAAATCGAGTCTTGCTGTAGAGTATCTGAGTAATGCATGGTTTAAAAATGTCAGTCATGATGAAGGAGCCAAGTATGTCACCCGAACTTAAATTATTTCCTTTTTAAAAAGGCAATTTGCTTTCATTATGAAATACATTTTTACATGGTGATGGAAGAATCACTAATGTGGTCATTCCTAATACACTACAACTGAAAGATGATTTAGGCAGGAAAGTGGGACTTGATATTGAATAAGCTCAAACAATTTAACACTAGAATAAAATGGTGCAGGATTTCTTCTGAATCTCTTGCTGTCTGCACTGTTCATAAACATGGAAGTCACAACCTAGAGTCAACTAATGTAATTTTATTAGAAGTATGCAATGTGTTGACTTCAAGCTGTATGCAAGATTACTGGTGTGACAAGTAAATGAATCTGGGAAAATAGTGTGAATTTTAATATGGACAGAAATATCCATTCATTGCATAGATCAGCAAAAGTGGAAAAGGATCTTGGTCTGCTGATTGGACATTCATAATAAAGTACCTAGTCCATGTGAAGCTACCATCAATAACACCAATCAAATGAGGATGGATCGCAAATTGAAATAGGTAATTTTAACTCGGAGCTCATTTAGAACACTGCACAACTTTGGACACTACTTTCGAAACATAGGAATTCTGAAACGGCCAATCCAGTTCGACTACCATCCTGGTAGTCGCATGATACAAAGATAATGCAGTTATCAAAAGGACACAGTGTAATAGATTCTGAAAACAGCAATTCCGAGGCTCAAGGTTCTCATTCAGAATTGAACTTGCTTTTATTGAAGAAACTATGCTCAGATAGTGACGTAAAACAGACCTCTAAAGTAAAGATGTAAGCACATTATCTCAGTTAAACTGTGATTGCTGAACTAGAAGGCACAAATACAAAAATAACAAACTGCAAGCTAGATGAGATTAGAAAAACAAAAAGAAAGTTACACGGAATATAATTTTGGATCTTGGTCAGTCCTTGAACACAGCCACTGTGCAATACAGCCTCCTGCAACCAGATTCTATTTTCATGATGGCATTTGGTACAAAGACAGCTGCAATAAGACTCTAGCACATCTCACAATGTACCAGACACAGGATGATTTCAAGCGTAGAGCATTCTATGCTATCCCAAATACTACAGTGACTGCATTTCAAAGGAATTTGTTACATGTGAAGCATTTTGGGATGTTTGAAACAAAGTACTCCTATAAATGAAAGTTTTTTTCTTAAATATGCCAAAATAATATTTTATTAGAACCTTTTATTTTTAGAATAACCTCAAGCAAAAATGGTCTACACACAGATAGGTAAAATACTAAACACTGAAAACTAGCAAAGGGGGGAAATTTTAATGTTATATAGAACTGATCAAAGTTGTTTAATTGTACAATAAAATTAGATGGAAAGTTTATTTTCTTAATTTAATTTGCACTGAGTATTTTGAGTGGATGAAAATAAATTTTACGGCTGGATGAGGTTGCAGAGCTCGAGTGGGACAAGGGAGGGATTTGAAGACAAGGATTTTAAATTTGAGGTGTTGGGAGGACGGGACTGATGGATGAGCAGGACAGGCTATGTATCACAAATTTAGACAAGCTGAAGCAAGAGAGGATGTGACAAAAGGCATAAAGGGTTTTGGCAGTGGAGGGGCTGTGGCAGGGGCAGAGACAGAGTACAAAATCATTTTAACAGTATGCAATAGCTGCTAATGAGAGATCTGCACCTGCAGACAGGTAGACCTGGACTAATACACATCTCTGATCATTTTTGTCAACGGAATTTTCACATTCTGGTTAATAGCATTACTCATTTAATTGCTCTTGAAATGTCAGTTGAAGAATTGTTCTTCAATCTTTTTACTTTTTGCAGCTAGTTGATTTCAAGAACAAAAAAAGTGTGGTAAGCAAAATCTACCCTTGATGACGTTAATAAAATGCTCAAGAATCCAGCAATTAAGTACCACCACAGCAGTTGCAAATGAGCTATAAAATGTTGACAAAGACTTCTAAGTGGCTTTAAAAAATATTACTGGTGTGCAATGATCAATTAATAATTAGGTTATGTAACTCACTTACACAGGTATTCCAAATAAAATAAAATCCAGTTTAAAAAGCATACCAGAACTTCCCACTTCCTGGCTTGCTACGTTACTACATAATAAACAGGACAGGACAGAGTACCACATTTTGATTTGGAATACATTAAATCCCTCAGCACATATGCTTAGCATGAGCTAATTATATTTCACTCTCAGAGCAGAATGAAGAAATTCTTTTCATGATGCCATATCAGATTTCGTGTCCAATTTGTGCCCATGGCAACAAAACACAAATTACAAGACACCTACATGATGACGATTTACATGTCTGGTTAATGGAAAGCTGCAAGGAACTTTTTCTTTCTGTAAATTTTTTACTTGAACTTTAAGAAATTATGCTCAGAGTTGACTGAAGCATCAAGCTTTACTAAACCACAGTTCACAAGCAAAATAATTCTTGGTGAGGTACAAACAACTTAAAAATAGATGGGCTATTAGTAACTGTCTACCTAAAATTGATGGGTAAACACCTAACCCTGCAAGAAACAATATTTCCAGCATTATATTTTTAGTTTTTTTTTTTTGAGAACAAAATCTGGTACGTTGTACATGTCATGTAGCAATGAAAATACATCGAAGTTTAGATCCTATTAAGCCTAACTTTTTTTCAACTACTATCCATTCAGTAAACTTGGTTCTTTTACAATTATTTGTACAAGATGTACAGATCTGTCAAAGACTTAATCAGTCACTTCACAATTTATACAAAGTAAACACAATATAAATGTCACATTAGATCAAACTCTTCGTCTGATCCCAACTAAGTTGCTCAATTATACAGTTTTGAATACTCCCTCATTAGTGCTATACTTATATAATATTCCAACTGAAGCATTATGTTACAGGCTAGATTCAGGTCAGTGAAGATTTACTGTCAAAGAATGTCGTCATCAAAGCACGAATACATTCCCAGTCCCCGTGGAAATAAAATGCCACAAATGCCATGGAGATTTTGGAACTGGAATGCATGAACGCGGGTGCAGAAGCAGAAGATATATGACACAAACACAGCACTGATCCTTTGTCAGTAATTGTGAATTTACTAATGTGATATAAATTTAATATAAATTATTTCCAATTACTAATCACTGACAATTATTGAAAATGAAGCAACAGTGATATCATCTCTCCAGACAGAAACACCCACCCCTTCATTCAATATATTCTCAGTTAAAATCATTAGCAGAGAACAAATTCACAGCAGGTCTATGTAGGTTAATAATTCAAACCAGTTACACATAGTTGATTTCTACATTGTGTTTTATGCAGCTAACAGTTACAAATTTCTTTCTTCAGTAATTTTTAAGGACTTCATTACTAAGTTTTAAGACGACATTCAGGGTAGCTCTGACAGACTAGAATTAATCCACAGACCCTTAGCACAAAGCCTTCGACTAGTTCTTAAACAAATACAATTCATGAACAATATAGTCATATTAATATAGATTTCATTAGAAAGCAGTAGTATATAGTTAACAGATGGAGGCAGCAGAGCCCTGCAAAACACTGGTTAGAAAAAAATTGCAGCACTTTGGCAAACTGCCTTTGTCTAAGGCCAAGATGACTTCACACAGAATTCCACCCTTTATAAATAGACACGTTATTTTTCTCTTCTGCTGACATGGATAACCACGCATGGCTAAAAGCAGCAAACAATTTTTACAGGGAAGTGTGGTCTGCTGCTCAGATAACCCCTAAAATAGGCAGATGTCAGGACTGGGTATGACAGAAGCTCATTGACTAACGTGATGTTACAAGGGGGTGTTAATCTGCTTTGTGCCCCGAAAGAAAAATAATTTAGTTACCACTGACATGTCACAACAACTAGTCTGTGTAAGCAATATTGTTGATAGAGCAGAAGTTTTCAAATGACAATCCAGCTTTTTTTTTTAATAAAAACAGTCATTTAATTTGTAAAGGAATGATTTGGACAGGTTGGGTGATTATACTGCATCTGCCCAATGTGGATAAATGCGAGGTTATCCACTTTGGTGGCAAAAACAGGAAGACAGATTATTATCTGAACGGCAATAGATTGGGAGAAGGAAAAGTGCAACGAGACCTGGGTGTCCTTGTACACCAGTCGCTGAAGGTAAGCATGCAGGTGCAGCAGGCGGTTAAGAAGGCAAATGGTATGTTGGCCTTCATAGCGAGAGGATTTGAGTACAGGAGCAAGGATGTCTTGCTGTAGTTGTACAGGGCCTTGGTGAGACCACACCTTGAGTATTGTGTGCAGTTTTGGTCACCTTATCTGAGGAAGGATGTTCTTGCCATGGAGGGAGTGCAGCAAAGATTCACCAGACTGATACCTGGGATGGCAGGAATGACGTATGAGGAGAGATTGGGTCAATTGGGCTTATACTCGCTAGAGTTTAGAAGAATGAGAGGGGATCTCATTGAAACTTATAAAATTTTAACAGGACTAGACAGACTAGATGCAGGAAGGATGTTCCCGATGGCGGGGGAGTCCAGAACCAGGGGTCACAGTCTAAAGATAAGGGGTAAGCCATTTAGGACAGAGATGAGGAGGAATTTCTTCACCCAGAGAGTGGTGAACCTGTGGAATTCTCTACCACAGAAGGCAGTTGAGGCCAATTCATTAAATATATTCAAGGAGTTATATATATTTCTTAAGGCTAAAGGGATCAAGGGATATGGAGAGAAAGCAGGGACAGGGTACTGAATTTGGATGATCAGCCATGATCTCATTGAATGGCAGAGCAGGCTCAAGGGGCCAAATGGCCTACTCCTGCTCCTATCTTCCATGTTTCTATGAACATCATTTGGCAATACACCAAAAAAAGTGATGCTTAGTACAAATAAACTAACCGTTGCATCAGCGCTTTTCTGTTATAGTTCATTGGATTTAGGACTTGGTATCGTAAAAGAAAAATTATTTCTATCATTAACCCACACTACTGTTTTTTAAAAATAAAAGTACAATTGTGAGCAGTTTGTTCCATGGTCCTGTGGTTAATGCAGAGCAATCAGATGACAGTCCCACTAAAAAAAAGTTTATGCCCATTCTATACAGAAAATACTTACCATTAATTAATTTGATTTTTTTTAATTTTTTTTTAAATAGCAGCAATGAAGGCCCTCAAGTTAAGTCTTCCTCATCATTAGCCTACAGTTATGATGTCACTGATGTTCAGCATTCCCTGCAGGAATGGCCCCATGAAAAAATAACCGGGCCATCATTTTCAGACTGCCTCAAGAGCCACATGATCCTTGGAAACCACATTACAGACTAGAAGTACACATTTCGAGCCATTATTTAGAGCAAGGTAGATCCAACCAGGAGTTGCCCATGTCTGAATAAAATTGATGTTTCTACAAAATGTCAAAATGGAGTATTTTTTTTTATTTTTTATATAAAGTAGAATAGGTATTTTGAACATAAAGTACTCATCCAAAACTTCCCTCCCCTTCATGTTTTTGAAATCCAATTTCTAACAATGCAAGTTATGTTTCATTCTATCCATTACAAATGCCCCTGCAACTGCGCATGTGACAGGCAAATAATTTTTTGTTTGATTTAACTTTTTATGGAATATGCGTGAGGTTTTCAATATTTTTATTGCTTACATTGAATATTATAGAATCCTAGAAAAAAACTAAGTAGAATATGTCACAATCAGTTTAAAATTTTAGCTGAACAGATCAGCTAAATTGAAGAAAACATTTCTATACTTAAAAACATTTTTGCATTAATATTTCTGAATGTTACTCCAACATAAAGTACAATTAGACACTGTGATCAATGTTCCCTTTACCAGATTTTAAATGCAAAAACCACACATGTGCAGATTTTTGAATGGCCTGCATGGTCCAAAAAAATATTAGAGGGAACAATGGCTGTGGTTAAGCTCAGGTATGACACATGCCACTGTCATTGCAAATTTTATATTTCCATCTGCTTCAATAGAACGTTTTTACCCATTAGATAATAGCACCATTTTCAATGTCATCCCATAACTGTTCGAATCTATTGTATAGTGGTAGTAGTGACAATGTAAGTAGTATAGCATGGAACAGTTCATAAGGGAGTGTTTCACAACTATACAAATACTAGTTTTATACTCATGTTCCCATGCACCTGCTGCCCTTGTCCTTCTAGGTGGTAGAGGTTGCAGGTTTGGGATGTGCTGTCGAAGAAGCCTTGGCAAGTTGCTGCAGTGCATCTTGTAGATGGTACACACTGCAGCCACAGTGCGCCAGTGGAGGAGGATGTGAATGTTTAAGTGGTGGATGGGGTGCCAATCAAGCGGGCTGCTTTGTCCTGGATGGTGTTGAGCTTCTTGAATGTTGTTAGAGCTGCACTCATCCAGGCAAGTGCAAAGCATTCCAACACACTTCTGACTTGTGCCTTGTAGATAGTGGAAAGGCGTTGGGGAGTCAGGAGGTGAGTCACTCGCCACAGAATACCCAGCTTTTGACTTGCTCTTGTAGCTACAGTATTTAGGTGGCTGGTCCAGTTAAGTTTCTGGTCAACGGTGACCCCCAGGATGTTGATGGTGGGGGTTTTGACAATGGTAATTGTTAGATCCGTGTATCTTGATGTTGTGTCCTTCAATAATTAGACAACAGACTGCAGGGAACGATCAACAGGTGTTTACTGAATGAGGGTTACTCTAGAACTAACTGTACAGATCACTACTCAGGGTTTATATACAGGTGTGGTCACTGCCGGTACTACAGTATACAGGAGCTGTAAAAAGTAGTTCTCCCCTTAAAGGTACATACATTACAATTCCTCCCCTTTTAGGTTAACAGTACCATAACACTCATTTAACAATTAAATATCAAACTAATTACAATTAACACTTTTAACATGCAACATTAGCTGAAAATAGTCTATTTATAAATTCAGTCTTTGGGGAGGCTTCCTGATCCTTTCTGGATAGCGCCTTTCCAGAGTGTCTTGCTCTTGGTGCGGAGGCGATTCTGGCCCCGTCGTCGGTTGGTTCATCCGCTTCCGATGCTACTGTTTCTGGGGTAGATGCTACCTGTACGCCGGGTTCATCACCAGGTACGTATGGGCGAGACATGGGGCTGACTCGTTCCTGTGACTCTAGGATCTGGTCAGCATGGCGTCTCACAATGTTCTCCCCAACATCCACTGTGTATATTAGTGGCCCCTGCCGTGTGCATATCGTTCCTGGTTGCCATTTCTCTGTTCGATAGTCGCGGGCCAAGACTGGTTGCCCTACATTGAAGCTCCTTGTCGGCTTCTCATTGATGTGCTGGAATTGCTTATTCTCAATATCTCTTCGTACATTTGGTCTGAGCAAATCCAGACGAGATCTCAACCTTCGGTTAAAGAACATCATGGCCGGGGCCTGGTTGGTGACTGCATGTGTCGCATTTCTGTAGGCCAACAGGAAATTGTCCACCTTATGCTGCAGTGGAATGTCGTCATCGCACATGGCCTTTACTGCTTTTTTAAAGGTTTGTACGAACCTCTCAGCCAATCCATTTGTGGCTGGATGATACGGGGCGGATGTGTAATGCCTTACCCCATTCCTTCTCATAAATCTTCGAAACTCTTCGGACACAAACTGTGGTCAGTTATCTGAGCAAATCTGCTCTGGCAAGCCGTTCCTGGCAAAAATGGTCCGTAGGACTGCAAGAGTTTTCTCCGTGGTGGTGGTGGACATTTTGGTCACCTCAGGCCATTTCGAGTGCGCATCCACGGCTATTAAAAACATTGAGTCCATGAATGGACCAGCAAAATCAATATGCACCCGTTGCCATGGAGATGAGGGCCACTCCCATGGGTGTAGAGGGGCATGTGGTGGTGCATTTTGGACCTTCTGGCATCCTGAGCAGCTCTTTGTCAGGTCCTCGATTTGCTGATCGATCCCCGGCCACCACACATAAGCCCTAGCAAAGCTTTTCATTTTCACCCCTCCCAGATGACCTTTGTGAAGCTCATTGAGCACTCTATCCCTTAACTTGGGTGGAATTACCACTCGGAATCCACACATCAAGGTCCCCTGGCATACTGACAGCTGGTCTCTTCTGGATGAGAGTGCTGGCAACAGTGAGTCGCCATGTGCTGGCCATCCCTTCACCGTCAAATCATATACCCGAGACAGTGTCGGGTTATTGCGGGTCTCCTTCTCTATACCAGCGTTAGTTACTGGCAAGCATTCAATTATAGTCGAATGAAATATTTCGACAGGATCCACTGCTGGTGCTTCCTCCACAGTAGGCAGTGGCAGGCGTGATAGCCCATCAGTGTTTCCATGCTGTTTCGTGCCCTTATACTCGATTTCATATTGGTGCGCCCCTAGAAAAAGGGACCATCTTTGCAGCCGTTGTGCAGTCATCACCAGAACGCCCTTCTTTGGATTAAAGATGGAGACAAGTGGTTGGTGGTCAGCCAGCAAGGTGAACTTCTGCCCGTGCAGATAGTGGTTGAACTTTTTCACTCCCCACACTAGGCTGAGGGCCTCCCCGTCAATCTGGGAGTAGTTACGCTCGGCTGAAGTTAGTGACCGAGACGCAAAGGCTACAGGCCTCTCCAAGCCGTCCGGGAATTTGTGCGACAGCACCGCTCCAATGCCATAGGGTGATGCATCACACGCCAACCGAATTGGTAGTGCTGGGTTGAAATGAGCCAACACCTCTTTTGATGTGATCAATTCTTTGCTCTTCTGGAAAGCTCGTTTACATTCGTCATTCCACTTCCATGGTACCCCGGTTTGCAGTAGGGTGTTCAGTGGGTGACGGTAGACAAATTCGCTAAGAACTTATGGTAGTAGTTCACCAGCCCAAGGAACGACCTCAGTTGTGACACATTTTCCGGTGCTGGAGCCTTGCCTACTGCCTCAATCTTTTCAGGGGACTTATGCAACCCCTCTATCAATAACGTGGCCACAATACGAGATCTGCTTCTGGAAAAACTCGCATTTGTGGCGATTAGCTCGGAGCCCATATTCCTTCAATCTCGTGAGCACCTGCTCCAGGTTGGCGAGGTGGTCACTGTCATTTTCGCCCGTGACCAGGATGTCATCCAAATAACACTGGGTCCCTGGAATCCCTTGCAGGACTTGATCCATTGCCCTTTGCCAAATAGCCGGAGCTGATGCTACCCCGAACACCAGCCAGTTGTATTGGTAGAGACCTTTATGAGTGTTGATCGTGAGGTACTGTTTCGAGGCTTCTTCTACCTCCATTTGCAGGTACGCCTGGGCCAGATCAATCTTAGTAAAGCGCTTCCCTCCAGATAGAGAGGCGAAAATATCTTCAATCCGCGGAAGCAGATATTGTACAGTGTGAAGGACTGGGTTCACTGTCACCTTAAAATCCCCACAGATGCGAACCTTCTTTGGTTCCCCAGGCGTATTACTCAACGACCTCTTCATTACAGGAACGATGGGTGTAGCCCACTCGCTCCAGTCCACTTTGGACAGTACTCCTGAACGTTCCAAACCTTCCAGCTCTGCTTCGATGGCTGGGCGGATCGCATAAGGTACCGGTCTGGCCTTAAAAAAAACTTTGGGCTTGCATTTTCCTCTATTTTGATCGTCGCTGTTATGCCTTTTAGTGTTCCGAGTCCCTGCTGGAACACCACTTGTGCGTCAGTTAGCATTTCTGACAGTCGTCCAGGTGTGACGTCATCATCCTTTTTGGCATCTACAGTCAGTGCTTGTATGGAATGCCAATCTAGCTGTATCTTCCAGATCCATTCACGTCCTAGTAGTGGTGGTCCTCCATCTGGCAATACATATAGGTCCATTTTTGGTGTTTCCTTGCCGTTATATATAACGTTCACCCTTATTTTTCCTTTGGGGTAGACTTTTTGCCCCATGTACGTCTTCAAGACAATCTTTGTATCTCTCAAGGGTATATGTGAATAGCCGCTTGTAGTCCCTTCGGTTTATGACTGTTAGGGCTGATCCTGTGTCCAATTCCATTTTCACTTGGACTCTGGCTATCTTGAGCGTGACCCAGATAGTTTGGTGATCCTCCGTTTTGATCACATTATGTAGTTTCAGACAACCCAGCTCCTTGCTTCCGGAGTCTGTATCACTTTTCTGTTCGTCTGAACTACTCTCCGTCACCTTATGTACCTTCTTGTACTTCTCCTGTGGAGATTTCTTGCTGCTGGTTTTCTTTCCCGACCTGCAGACTCTTGCTATGTGTCCTACTTTCCCACACTGTCTGCACACTTTGTCCTTGAACCAGCAATCATTATGGTCGTGTGTTGTTCTGCCGCAGCGATAGCACTTCACTGTTCTGTATGACATTTCATTTGTGCCATATTCTTGCGGTCTCCGTTGTATCTCTGCCGCGCCCCGTGCTGCTGCTTCGTGTGATACTGCAATGCTGAAAGCCTTGTCCAGCGTAAGATCCTTTTCTGATAGAAGCCGTTTCTGGGTTCCTTCACTTTGAAGCCTACACACAAACTTGTCCCTTAAAGTATCTGCTAGTCCCGTTCCAAACTGGCAGTGTTTCGATAGCTTGCGCAGTTCCGTTAAATACTTAGCATTACTTTCATCTTTATGCTGGTTCCTTTTGTGAAACTTAAATCTTTCTGCTTATCAGCAGTGGTGTGGGGTTTAAGTGGTCCTGTAGGATTGACACTATGTTTTCAAAATCCTTTTCTACTGGCTTCTCTGGGGTTACTAGGTTTCGTAGTAAGCCATACGTTTTTGCACCCATTGAATTCAACAATACCAGCGCTTTCTTGTCATCTGGCACTTCATTCGCCTTGCAGTATACTTCTATGCGTTCGACATATGTCGTCCAATCTTCGACTTCATTGTCGAACGCTGTGATACTGCCACTCTTCGGCATTTTTGAGTGTGGTTAGACTGGCTTAAAATGGCGTCTCCCGCACTTTCCTTTCTTCCCCGCTGCGGCTTAAAATGGTGTCTCCCGCGCTTTCCTTTCTTCCCCGCTGACGCTGCTCGGCCCTTGAACACCGGCTGCGCTCTGCACGTTTTCCTGTGCGCCTCTCTCCCCCGTTGACGCTGCTCGGCCCTTGAACACTGGCTGCGCTCTGCTCTCTCTCATCTCTCCCCCGTTGACGCCGCTCGGTCCTGAACACCAGCTGCGCCCTGTGCGCTCTACCCTCTCTCTCTCCCCCTCGTCGACGCTGCTCGGCCTTTTTCTGTGTCGTCGGTCGACTCTAGCCGCCGCTGTCCGGGAAGGGTCTGCGCAGTACCTGTTGCCAGCCCGTTTCACTGGACCACCGTGACTGGAAAGCCAAGCCTGGCTCTCAACAGCCTCCCCTGCGATGCTCAAATCTCTGCTGGATGACTGGGGGGTTTCCCGTGGTCGACGCCCGTGCTTCTGGACTCGGCCTTCTTCCACTGTTCTCCAGGAGCGAATCCCTGGGAGGTGATGCAGAGTTGCAGGTAGGTTTGAATCTGCTCGTCGCCAATGTTAGATCCGTGTATCTTGATGTTGTGTCCTTCAATAATTAGAAAAGAGACTGCAGGGAACGATCAACAGGTGTTTACTGAATGAGGGTTACTCTGGAACTAACTCTACAGATCACTACTCAGGGGTTTATATACAGGTGTGGTCACTGCCGGTACTACAGTATACAGGAGCTGTAAAAAATAGTTCTCCCCTTAAAAGGTACATACATTACAGTAATGCCATTGAATGTCATAGGGAGGTGGTTAGACTCTCTTGTTGGAGATAGCCATTGCCTGGTTCTTGTGTGGCACAAATGTTACCACTCATCAGCCCAAGCCTGAATGTTGTCCAGGTCTTGCTGCATGCAGGCAGACTGCTTCATTATCTGAGGAGTTGTGAATGGAACTGAACACTGTGTAATCATCAGTGAACTACTTCTGACCTTATAATGGAGGGAAGGTCATTGATAAAGCAGCTAAAGATGGTTGGGCCAAGGATACTGCTCTAAGGAACTCCTGCAGCAATGTCCTGGGGCTGGGATGATTGGCCTTCAACCACCACAACCATCTTCCTTTTTGCTAGGTATGACTCCCGCCAGTGGAGAGTTTTCCCCCCCGATTCCCATTGACATTAATTTTACTGGGGCTCCTGATGCCACACCAAGTCAAATGCTGCCTTGATGTCAAGAGCAGTCACTCTCACCTCACCTCTGGAATTCAGCTCTTTTGTCCATGTTTGGACCAAGGCTGTAATGAGGTTTGTAGCCGAGTGGTCCTGGCAGACCCCAAACTGAGCATTGGTGAGCAGGTTATTGGTGAGTAAATGTCGTTTGATAGCACTATCAACAACCCCTTCCATCACTTTGCTGATGATTAAGAGTAGACTGATAGGGCAGTAATTGGTCGCATTGGATTTGTCCTGCTTTTTGTGGACACGACATTCATGGGCAATTTTCCACGTTGTCAGATAGATGCCAGTGTTGTACCTGTACTGGAACAGCTTGGCTAGAGTCACGGCTAGTTCTGGAGCACAAGTCTTCAGCAAGACAGCCGGGATGTTGTTGGGGCCTATAGCCTTTGCTGTATCCAGATAGGTGAGCATGACCTGGTGTGAAATAAGATATGGGCAGCTGAGTTTTGGTTGAACTGAAGTTTAGAGGGTGGAGGGTTGGAAGCAAGAGAGCATTGGAATAGTCGCCTGGCACTGCAGCAACTTGCCAAGGCTTCTTCGGCAGCACCTCCCAAACCCACAACCTCGATCACCTGGAAGGACAAGGGCAGCAGGCGTATGGGAACACCATCACCTGCAAGTTCCCTTCCAAGTTACACACCATCCTGACTTGGAAGTATCTTCATCGTCGCGGAGCCAAAATCCTGGAACTCCCTCCGTAACAGCACTGTGGGAGTACCTTCACTACACTGACTGCAGCAGTTCAAGAAGGCAGCTCACCGTCACCTTCTCAAGGGCAATAAATGTTGGCCTTGGCAGCGATGCCCACATCCCATGAACGAATAAACAAAATTCCCTGTCCTTGCTGATGTACATTGCTACCAGGTTCCCAAAGTCTTCAATTTAAAATTCTCACCCTTGTGCTCAAATACCTTTATGGCCTCACCCCTCGATCACTAACAACAACTTGTATTTATATAGCGCCTTTAACGTAATAAAACGTCCCATGGCGCTGCACAGCAGTATTTTAAGTCAAAAAATTTGATACCGAGCCACAGAAGGATAAATTGGGGCAGGTGAGGTCAAAGAGGTAGGTTTTAAGGAGCGTCTTAAAGGAGGAAAGAGACAGAGAGGCAGAGAGGTTTAGACAAGGATTTCCAGAGCTTAGGCAACAGAAGGCACGGTCACCAAAGGTTGAGCGATTATAATCAGGGATGCTCAAGAGGGCAGAATTAGAGGAGTGCAGATATGTCGGGGGGTTGTGGGGCTGAAGGAGATTAGAGAGATAGGAAGGGGCGAGGCCATGGAGGGATTTGAAAACAAGGATGAGAATTTTGAAATCAAATCGCGCTGCTTAACTGGGAGCCAATGTAGGTCAGCGAGCACAGGGGAGATGGATGAACAGGACTTGGTGCGAGTTAGGACACGGGGAGCCAAGTTTTGGATCACCTCAAGTTTACGTAGGGTGGAATGTGGGAGGCCAGCCAGGAGTGCGCTGGAATAGTCAAGTTAGAGGTAACAAAGGCATGGATGAGGGTATCAGCAGCGGATGAGCTGAGGCGGGGCGGAGACGGGCGATGTTACGCAGGTGGAAATAGGCGATCTTTGTTATGCTGCGGATGTGTGGTCGGAAGCTCATTTCAGTGTCAAATATGACACCAAGGTTGCGAAAAGTGTGGTTCAGCCTCAGACAGATGTTCAGATGGAGTCAGTGGCAGGGACCAAAAACAATGGCTTCGGTCTTCCCAATATTTAATTGGAGAAAATTATTGCTCATCCAGAACTGTATGTTGGACAAGCAGTCTGACAATTTAGAGACTGTGGAGGGGTCGAGAGAAGAGGTAGTGAGGTAGAACTGGGTGTCGTCAGCGTACATGTGGAAACTGATGCTGTATTTTTGGATGATGTCGCCAAGGGGCAACATGCAGATGAGAAATAGGAGGGGGCCAAGGATAAATCCTTGGGGGACACCAGAGTTAACGGTGCGGGAGCGGGAAGAGAAGCTGTTGCTGGCTACGATTAGATAGATAAGAATGGAACCAGGCGAGTGCAGTCCCACCCAGCTGGATGACAGTGGCGAGGCGTTGGAGAAGGATGGAGTGATCAAACGTGTCAAAGACTGCAGAAAAGTCAAGAAGGACGAGGAGGGATAGTTTACCTTTGTCACAGGATGTCATTTATGACTTTGATGAGAGCCGTTTCAATACTGTGGCAAGGGCGGAAACCTGATTGGAGGGATTCAAACATGGAATTTTGGGAAAGATGGGCACGGATTTGGAAGGCGACAACACGTTCAAGGACTTGAGAGGAAAGGGAGGTTAGAGATGGGGCGGTAGTTTTCTTTTTTGAGGAGTGGGGTGATGACGGCAGATTTGAGGGAGAGGGGGACAGAACCGTTAACAATATCAGCTAACATGGGAGCCAGAAAAGGAAGTTGGGTGATCAGCAGTTTGGGGAATAGGGTTGAGGGAGCAGGAGGTGGTCTCATGGACAAGATGAGCACAGAGAGATCATGAGGGGAGATCGGAGAGAAACTGGAGAAAGATGTGAGTTCAGGGCTAGGGCAGGGGGGAACTTTAGAGGAAGTTTGGCCCAGTGGGCTAGGGGAAGGAAGGGAAGTGGTAGAGGCAGCGGAAGGGATGGTCTCAATCTTAGAGACAAAGATGTCCATGAGCTCCTCACACGTTCTCGGAGGTGAGGGTGAAGGAGACAGAGGAGAGGGGTTTAAGAAGACTGTTAGCAGTAGAGAATAGGAGCCGGGGTTTAACTTTGCATTCCAGAATGATTCTGGAATAGTGAACAATTTTGGCAGACGAGAGCAGGATCCGATAATGCTTTATGTGGTCCAGCCAGATCTAGCAGTGAATGGCTAAACCAGTTGTCCGCCATATCTGTTCAATTCTTCGTCCCTTGGACTTAAGGGAGCGAAGATGAGAGCCGTACCAGGGGAATGGCCAGGGTGAGAGAGGGCAATTGTTTTAGCAGGGACTAGGGCATCAAAAGTGATGGTGAGGGTATGGTTGAGCAGATCGGTGGCTGCAAAAATGTCATGGCGAATGGAGGACCTCCTCCAATCCACTAACTTTTTGTTCCTCTGACTCTAGCCTTTTGCATATTTTCCTCTCCCTCTGCCCCATTATTGGTGGCTGTGCCTTCTAGGGTTTATGCTCAGGAGGGCTAAAGAAGGATTGCAAGAATACCAGAAGAGAATGTGAGGAAACAAATGCGATAGAGACAATACAAAAAAGGTATTAAAAGGGTTAATGGGACCTAAAGGTTTCATAATTCACCAGGCCAGGGATGGTCTTCAATTATTGAGGGAAATTAACGATGAAATACCAGAGGTAGTAATCATAATTTTCCAATTTTTTTTCGAAACAGGAACAGTAACCAATGGATCGGAAGCTAGGGGATATTACAATCCATTTCAAAAAAGGGAAAAAGGATAAGCCAACTAACTTAACAAAAATAAGTACAGAGGACAAGTGAAAAAGGAAGTAAGAGGGGCATGAGAGCAGGAGAATAGATTGACGGCTAACATAAAAGGGAATCCAAAGGACATCTATAGGCATATTAACAGCAAAAGGATCGTCAGAGGAGCAGTGGGCTGATTTGGGATCAACATGGAGATTTATTAGTGGAGGCAGAAGGCATGGCTGAGGTATTAAATGAGTTCTTTGCATCGGTATTTACCGAGGAAGAGTACTTTGTCAAAGCTATAGTAAACGAAGAGATTGCTGGGATACTGGATAATATAAAAATAGACAGAGGCGGTACTAGAAAGGCTGGCAATACTTAAAGTAGGTAAGTCACCCAGTCCAGATAGGATGCATCCTAGGTTGCTGAGGGAAGTAGGGGTAAACATTGTGGAGGCTCTGGCAACGATCACCCATTTCTCCTTAGATACAGGGCTGGTGCCAGAGGACTGGAGGATTGGAAATGTTAAACTCTTGTTCAAAAAAGGGGGAGAAGGATAAACCTGGCAATTACAGGCCAGCCAGTTTAATGTCGGTGGTGGGGAAGCTTTTAGAAACAATAATCCGGGAGAAAATTAACAGCCACTTGGACAAGCATAGACTAATAAAGAGCCAGCATGGATTTGTTAAAGGCAAATTGTGTTTGACTAACCTGATTGGGTTTTTTGATGAGATAACAGAGGGGGTGGCTGAGGACAGTGCAGTTGCTGTGTATATGGACTTTCAAAAGGCATTTGATAAAGTACCACATATTAGGCTTGTTAGCAAAACTGAAGCCCATGGGATAAAAGGGGCAATACAAAATTGGCTGAAAGAAAAGAGAGTTGTGGTAAATGACTGTTTTCAGACTGGAGAGAAGTATACAGTGGAGTTCCCCAAGGTTCAGTACTAGGAGCACTGCTGTTTTTGATATACATTAATAATTTGGACTTGTGGGTGCAGACACAATTTCAAAATTTGCAGATGACACGAAACTTGGAAGTGCAATAAACAGCGAGGAAGATAGTAATAGACTTCAAGGGGACATAGACAGGCTGGTGGAATGGGTGAACACATGGCAGACGAAATTAAATGCAGAAAAAAGTGAGAGGGGTGATGCATTTTGATAGGAAGAACGAGGAGAGACAATACATGCTAAATGGTACAATTTTAAAGGGGTGCAGAAGAGACACGCCTGGGGGTGCTTGTGCACAAATTTTTGAAGGTGGCAGGACAGGTTAACAAAGCAGTTAATAAAGCATATGGGACCCTAGGCTTTATAAATAGAGGCATAGAGTACAAAAGCTACAAAGTTATGCTAAACCTATATAAAACACTAGTTCAGCCCCAGCTTGAGTATTGTGGCCAATTCTGGGTACCACACTTTAGAAAGGACGCAAAGGCTTTGAAGAGGGTACAGAAGAGATTTACTAGAAATGTTCTAGGAATGAGGGATTACAGCTTCGTGGATAGACTGGAGAAGCTGGGGTTGTTCTCCCTGGAGCAGAGACGGCTCAGAGGAGATTTGATACAGGTGTTCAAATTCATGAAGGATTTAGATAGATTAAATAAAGAGAAACAGTTTCCAATGGCTCAAGGGTCGATAACCAGAAGGCACATATTTAAGGTAATTGGCAAAAGATCCAGAGGTGACATGAGGAAAAACTTTTTTTTTTTTTTTACACGAGTGGTTAGGATTTGGAATGCACTGCACTGCCCGAGAGGGTGGTGGATACAGATTCAATAGTAGCCTTCAAAAGGGAATTGGATAAATATTTGAAGGAGAAAAATTGCAAGGGATATGGGGAAAGAGTGTGGGAGTGGGACCTATTGGATTGCTCTTCAAAAAAGCCGGCCCAGACACAGACTTGATGGACCGAATGGCCTCCTTCTGTGCTGTACTAGTCTATGAGAGGAAGAGATAATATCAGTGACCATTGAGAAAGTCCTGGGCTAATTAGGGAGGGCAGTCAACATAAATATGTAAAAGTCAGATTATATTTTTACTAATCTTATCAATTTTGTGAAGGAATTACCAAGCATATAGACAGCAATTATGGTACATTTAGACTTTCAAAACAATTTGATAAAGTGCCTCATAAAAGACTTAAGATTATGGCCCCAGTGGTGGTAGGAAAAGAGTAATGGTCGAAGGATAGAAAATAGAAAGTAGCAATAATGGTTATCGCATTAACAAGCTACTAGCATATCCCAGAGATGTGTGTTGGAACTTAATTTGTTCTCTATTGGGACATGGACATAACAGAAATCAAAATTTACTGACAATACTAAATTAAGGATGTAGCAAAGGATGCAGAAGGCAGAGAAATTAAGAGATAGAGCAAATTAAGTTCAATGTGGATGAATGTGATGTAGCACATATTAGAAAGAACAGGGAATGGAAATATAAGTTCATTTGTAAAAATTTCATTGGGCTGGAGGAAGAGAGATCTTGAGATGGAAAGACACTTTAAAAGCTGGATTGCAGGTGGAAAACTATAAAAATGGCATATGGGATTCTAGGTTTAATACACAAGGTCACTGAATATAAAAGCAAGGAGGGAATGGAGTACTGTCTGTCATTTTGGGTACCTCTATCAAAAGCACATTAGAGCTGTGGATCCAACATAAATTCACTGGGATGATATCAGGGATAAACTAGTACTGTAGACACTAGACAGGAGGAGGTTGGGGAAAGGGGTAAACAACCAAATAAAAGTGTTCAATATTATGAAAGATTATTTCCACTGGTTGGTCAAATTGACAACAGGGAAGCATAAATTTAGGATCAATAATAGAAGCACGAAAGGTGAGGTTAGAAGAAATGCCCCTCCACCCAAAGGATTATTAAAATATGTAAGGCATTACCACAAGGAGAGCCAACATGGATTTGTAAAAGGCAAATCATGTCTGACTAATCTAATTGAATTTTTTGATGAAGTAACAGGGAGGATTGATGAAGGGAATGCAATGGATGTCTACATGGATTTTCAGAAGGCGTTTGACAAAGTACCACATAGAAGGCTGGTTAACAAAATTGAGGCTCATGGAATAGGTGGGTCAGTGGCAGCTTGGATAAGGAATTGGCTTAAGGACAGAAAACAACGAGTTGTGATAAATGGCTGTTTTTCAGACTGGAGGATGGTAGACAGTGGTTTTCCCCAAGGGTCAGTGCTGGGGCCACTGCTTTTTTTGACATATAAATAAATGACCTGGATATTGGAAGAGAGTAGAATTTCTAAATTTGCCGATGACACCAAATTTGGGGATGTGGCAAACAGTGAGGATGATACCAATTGACTGCAACAGGACATAGAAAGGCTAGCAGAATGGGCAGACAAGTGGCAGATGGAATTTAATACAGAGAAGTGTGAGGTGATGCATTTTGGCAGAAGGAACAGGGAGAGGCAAAATACACTTAATGGCAGTTTTAAAGAGTGTGCAGGGACAGAGGGACCTGGGAGTTAATGTGCATAGGTCCCTGAAGGTGGCAGGACATATTGAGAGTGGTTAACAAAGCATATGGGATCTTGGGCTTCATAAATAGAGGTATTGAGTACAATAGTAGAGAAGTTATGCTGAATCTTTATAAAGCGCTGGTGTGTCCAATTCTGGTCACCACACTTTAGGAAGGATGTGAAGGCCCTCGAGAAGGTGCAGAGGAGATTTACCAGAATGGTTCCGGAGATGGGGGATCTTAGCTACAAGGACAGGTTGTAGAAGCTGGATTTGTTTTCATTAGATTTTACAAGGGTTGTAATTTCTCCTACTTGTAGTTCACAAAATATTTCATAAAAGTTCATGACTGCAAATGTATGTAATGTTACAGTACGATGCAAAAGTAAATGATAAAGGACAAACCTTACCTTCATTAACTGGAAACCTACTATGCAACAGATTGGGACGTGCATCAGGTTTGTGTAATGCTTGTTGATTCCTAAAATATATAAAATAGAAAACTTAGATGTAAACTCCCAGGAGCATTTAATTTATTAGTTCATGAAATCCTTTAACTTTGACACCAGTCTCCACTACATGCAGCAATCTGAATTGATCTGATCTTTTTGACTTTCACCCAAATCATGCAGGTACAAGATACTCAAATGCCTACACAAATTATTTTAACATGCAATGATAGTCTCTATATTTTAATTAGGAGCATGTTTCAAAACTATTAGTGCAATTCATAATTTATGATTTCCCCCCCTGATTTGCATCTCAATTAAAGTTTCGGATATGCACCCCATAAAAACAAACCCAATTACAAACATCTATGCGTGTGCGATTCATTTTTTTTTTTTTTTTTTTATAAATGAAAAGTCCTGAACATTTGCAACCAGAGTGGCGACAGGACCGATCAACTAATATAGTTTGGGAATAGCCGAAACTCGGCAGCAGAGCAAATTAGCACAATGCCTTTCACCTCTGAAACCCAGATTTAAATCCATTCCAGGGTGGTAGAACTAAAGCCTTCATTCTCTGTTGGCTGCAAGGCTCCAACTGAAATTATTTTAATCTCAATCCACTTCCAAATGGGTGCAAGCCCAGTGTCAAATTGCATAATTCAGCAACATTACACCTGCAATTTGTGTAGGGAGTAGAAAAAAAGCACATTGGTCCCATCTTTATCCCCAGGAATTTATAATTAAAAAATTGACAAGGTGGTGCAGGTGCAACATTTTTAATCTATTACTAGTCAATTTCCCATGATGTTGCACACACAAGAGTCAAGACCAACTGCAGTTCTCAGGAGAAGCAGGGTTAAAAGGCAGGGGAGGTTTGCATCAGGGTGCTCAGATGTAATTCAGTTCTTGTTTTAAAGTCATACAGTCTTTGCTGTTATCTATTTCAATTCTAAATTTCTAAATCGACATTTCTAACAGAAAATGCTTATTTAAACATATAGGCCCAGAAATTCGGGTCGGGGGCTTCCCGCGGGTGCAAGCCCCTGACCTACACTTACCTAGCGCGCCGGCAGTTGAGGTCTGGGCCTGCGTAGAATTCCTCTCCGCGGCCTGGCCCAGAGGCCGGCGCGCTGTGCTTGCGTGTCCCAGGGGCATAGTTAGTGCGATGCGTCCCCTGGGATCACGTGAGCCATGGGCAGCCAATCCGAGGAGGGAAAAGCCCATTCATAAGATTGACAGAAAGACCTGTCAAAACGTATGAACGCTGAGGGCCCAAAACAGTAGTTAACCTTCAAATAAATTTTAAAAAAACATCACACTTCTTAAATAAACTTTAAATTACATTAAATAACTATTTTAAACAATAATTTAAATTTGTGAAAAAAATAATTTTATAAAAAAAATGGGGCTAAAAATAAACTTACCTTGCTTTAAAGTATTTAAAAATAATAAACCTGTGGAAAAAATGTTTTAATTTTAATTAATTGACCACTTATCTTTTAAAATGCAGTCCTTACGCCTGGTTTTTACATTTCTAAAATCTAAAGACTTACCCTCACACAAAAACCTGTAAAAAAAAAACGTAAGTTCAAAGCGCACGCGCAGACTCCCGCGCGCACACGTTTGACCTCTGAACCCCTTCGTTCAGAGGATCGGAAGTGCCGGTTTCCCGCGCATGCGTAGTGCATGCAAGAAACCGGCACTTCCATCGGGTCCACGCGTGAGTACCCCGTGCGTACTCACGCGTTGGGACCCGAATTTCTGGGCCTATTCTGTAATTACACTCTCCCGCTAGTGGTGGCACTGCAGAACCTTCACTGGCAGAAGTGTGTAATCGCAGTGTAACATACTCAGTTTCCATTAGAGGTGTAGGCGTAGCAATTTAAAATGGTAACATTGGTAGGAAGTACACACAGACTCAAGGGCCTAGAAATTGGGTTGGTAGCGCCGGCGCTGAGCGCCTAAAGAGACCTAGAATTGGGGCGAAGCCCTATGTTGGGGCGAGCGCTATGAAGATAGCGCCAACTCAGATATTGACTATACATTTAGCGCCTGCACTAAGTGTTTGCGCACGCCCGCAAGCAGCTGATGACGTCATTTCAGTGTGCAACGCCTTTTAGGAGCGCCCGAGCGCATATTGGGTGGCGCCCGGAGCTTTAGCGCCCAGCGCTATTAGTGACAGTTCGAGGGAGGGCTAACAGGCCCTTCTCGGAGTAGGGCGGCGCAATTTAAAGGGGACAGCTCTAGTGCAGAATCTTCTGCCACTTGGCCTGCTCATTGCGATCGCTGCTAGAGAGTTGGCGAGCTAATGTGGAGCGGAGTTCTGGGAATTTAGCTTTACAGTACTTGGGACCTTCAACCCTGTCCGAAGCACTTGCAGCACTACACCTAAAAGCCTTTTGACCAACTGGCATCGGAATGGGAGCTTGTTTGGAGGGCGACGGCCTCATCGCCCAACACTGTGAAGGGGCAGAGAGACGGCAGGAGAGGGGGCCGGGATTGGCCAGAATGAGGAGGGGCAATGGAGGTCGCCCAAGCCGACAGGATGCTGCGAGGGTCTTTAGGCAGCAGGTGACAAGTCGGAGGAGCAGTGTTTGCGAAGGCTCCGAATCTGGAGGGACATTGTTACTGATCTGTGCCACCTGCTTGGTCAGCATCTGCAGCCGCGTGAACGCTGCAGAACCTCTCTGTCCGTTATGGCTAAACTGACTGATGGCCTCCATTTTTATGGCAACGGATCCTTTCAGTCAGCCATTGGGGACAATGCGACTGTCGCTCAGGCTGCAGTCTGCTGTTGCATCCGGCAAGTGACAGATGCTCTTTATAGGCGAACGCGTCAATTCATTACCTTCCCTCGGACCCTGCACAAGCAGGCGGAGGAGGAGGAGGAAGAGCAGGCGGAGGAGGAGGAGGAAGATGGAAGGGCTGCTGAAAGTGGAAGGTCCATTCGTCAGAGGCTCCTCTGGACTCGTGTCGACACCCCTGTGGCGGAATGATGAGAGTCTTAACTCATGCGCACTTTGGATGTTTGAGGGCCTCTGAATGCCAGCATCACTGAAAGTAGTCACATGCACCATGCAACATTGAAACTTCTGTTTATTGACACAAAAGTCTTTCATTACAGCTAAACAACGTAATGTGAGCACAAACCATAACTTTCCAAATAACTTAACTGTTCGGCCAAGCCACAAAACTCAACAAACCTCAGCAAATATAACAGCAGGTGAGAGTGTCCTTGAATTTGGACAAACAAACATCTCAGCACCTCCCTCTACAACTGGCCCCTTCAGGGAGAACGACTTCTCTTCTGCGCCCGGCCCCTTCCGTCCCTGCTGCTCCTACGTAATTGGACCCCAGTGGCGGGCTCAAGCCTGGGGGGCGCCTCCTGACTGTCTGGAAGCACAGAAGCCCCCGAGGGACGGCCTGGCCGACCTCTGGGCTTGGAGGGTGCGGACGCAGGATGCTTGCTGTGACCATGGCTGGAAGCAGTGTGGCCTGCAGGTGGTGGCAGCTGCAATGCAGGCGTCCCAGCGCTGGCATGTGCAATGCTCTCCTGCCGAGAGAGGACACCTGCACCATGGTCGGACGACACACTGGCTATCTGAGGGGAGCGGCTCGGCTCATCCGCCACAATCGCATGCTCCACTGATTCCTGGCCTTGTACGGGAGTGGAAGGGCCCGGGGTGATCCTATCTGATGCAGAGAGGGTGGCTGCAGTGAGAGATCGCGTTGCGTCAATCTGGCTGTGGAGGAGCCCAGCAAGTGACTGCGTGGCAACAGTGAGGACCTGTGTGCCAGGTGCCAGTGCTTCGGAGAAGGCCTGGACAGGTCTTCCCATGTCTTCGGACAAGGCAGGTGCCGACCGCTCCACTGCCTCGGACAAGCCCTGCACAGACCTTTCCAGGGATTGTCCGAAGCCCTGAACAGTCCTTTCCATTGCCGACTCAAAGCCGTAGACAGTCCTCTCCATTGTTGGGCCGAAGCCCTGGATAGTCCTGTCCATTGTGGCCCCGAAGCCCTGGATAGACCTGTCCATAGTTTCCCCGAACACCTGGAGAGTCCTCTCCATTGTTGCCCCAAAGCCCTGAAGAGTCCTCTCCATTGTTGCCCCGAAGTCCAACATACTCCTAGCCAATGAATCTATTGACTCAGGCATCTTCTCCACTGCAGCCATCAGCTCCGTGTGTCTGACCCGGGCCTGTTTGCTCATCTCAGCAAGGCGATGGACCTCATCTGCACTCTGTGCAGCAGTCATGACGACCTGCCTTGCTCTGCGGGGAGACGGTGGCCGAACTTGCCTATCCCCCGTGCGTTGCTGCATGCCGCTTGGTCCGGCAACTGGTTCATCCTCAGAGCCACCCCCCCTCCCCTCCAGGGGACTACTATCCCCAGTCTGCAGATGTCTCAGCTTCCCGGATTCTGCAGTGGCTGGTCCGGATTCCTCCTGGTCCTCGCCTCCGGTGGCACTGGCACTGGCAACTTCAGCGCGTTGAGCCCGAGTTGGTGCTGCTTCATCTGAAAGTGGGAGGTGGAAGAGTGGCTTTAGCAAAAGCACAGCTTTGCTGAAAGGCATGCCAGATTGTGGCAAGGCTCTGACATGGCTGCACAATGAGGATGCATGCTGGCAGGGGGACCAAGTGGAAGGCAACAGGTGAAAAAGCTGAGAGTCTTACCCTCGCTGTCGGTAATGGGGTCGGCAGATGCAGTGGTCACAGGACCAGACAGACGTCCTCCAAGTATCTGGTGCACTCTCTCCTCCAGATCCGTGAGAGTGACCACTTGTGCAGGTCGACGCTGCTCCTTTCAAATCATCGCCAGCTTGGACTGCAGGGGAAAGAAGGGGAGGTTCTGTTACACGATGCCTTGAGACATCATCGCATGCCCCCCATGGTGCAAGAGCCCTTACATGAGGCCTTGAGACATCTGTCCATGTGTGTGCCCAGAAAGGGCCATGGGTGCATACTGACAGATGGCCATTGGCGCATCATTGCAGCAGGGTGCCCGAAGTCAGCTGCAGATGGAGGGAAGCACAAGTTTGGTAAACCATCACTTACCCTAACGATCCATGTGAGGTCGTTGAATTTCTTCCTGCACTGAACAGGGGTCCTGGTCGCCATGCTGCTGGAGTTCACCCTCACAGCAACCTCCCTCCAAGATCATCGCTAAGCCTTCTGATTCGGCCTCTTGCCATTATCTGGATACAGGACCTCTCGACGGTGTTCAACTGCAGCCACCAAGTGGTCCAGAGCCTCAGTGCTGAAGCGCTCTGCTCTCTGTCTCACCTTCTCCATGATGAACAAGTTTGTACCGCCAGACAAGGGCGAGCACCGAATCTGAGGCCTGCAGGGCGTTGGGTGTTGAAAGTCAGGCTGACTGACCCACCCCTTTAAGAGCCGGCCGGCGCCTGGAGGTCTCGTGCTTTCCCGTAATTGAGTTCACCTGCGCTGCGCCCGTCCGCGTCGAAATTGAGTAGCGCCTGACCTTTTGTGCCTTAAGAGCACCGTGCAACGGCTGATTTAGTGCCTCAATCCCCTTTGGGGGCGATGCAACCCAATATCACGCCAGGCGGCGATAAGTTTCGTCTGGCTATAAACTTTGCGCATCGCCAGTTCTAACGCCTCAAGCGGGGCTATACCCAATTTCTAGGCCAAGATGTTCAATTTATTACTAGTCAATTTCCCATGTCGTTGCACATAGTGAGTGAAGAACAAGTGTACTCTTCAGGTAAAGCAGGGTTAGAAAGCAGGGGAGAATTGGACCAGGGCACACAGATGCAATTCACCCTCTATTTTAAAACAAAAACTTACACTTACATAATGCCTTTAACATAGAAAAATACCCATGGTGCTTCATAAGACAGTCAGACAAAAACGGAAACTGAGCCAAAGGAGGAGATATTAGAACAGGTGACTAAGAGGCTAGTTTTAAGGAGGGACTTAAAGAGGGAAGTGCAGAGGTGTAGGGGTTTAGGGCAAGAATTCCAGAGCATGGAGCCAAGGTGGCTGAAGGCAAGGCTGCCAATGGTGGAGCGAAGGGAGGGAGAGCTGCACAAGAGGCCAGAGTCGGAAGAACTGAAAGTTCTGGATGGGAGTTGTTTACTGAAGGGGATTACAGCGTTAGCAATGGGCATGGCCATGAAAGTATTTAAACATACGGATGGGAATTTTAAATCGGAGGCATTGGAGGAGCCCATCAATGTCAGCAAGGATGGGAGTGATGGGTGAGCGGGACTTGGTATAGGATAGGATATAGGCAGCAGAGTTTTAGATGAGATAAAGATTAGAGGATAGATGGTGGGAGGCTGACCAGGAGAGCATTAGTAGAGTCTGGAGGCGACAGGGTTATCCTGAACAGTTTCAGCAGCATATATAGGCTGAAACAGGGCCACAGACAGGCAATGTTACTGAGGTGGAGGTAGGCAGTCTTTGTGATGGAAAGGACATGGGATTGGAAGCTAAGCTCTGATCGATATAAGTTGTTCAGACGAACAGTCTAGTTCAACCCGAGGCAGTGGCTTGGGGCGCAATCAATGGCAAAGATCCAAAATTTGTGGCTGGCAGAAGTCGTTTGCTTCAGGCTTCCAATGTTTAACTAGAGGAAATTGTGGCTCATCCAAGACTGGAACCAGGTCATCCATTCTGTCTTTTACATAAGAACATAACAAGTAGGAGCAGGAGTAGGCCATACGGCCCCTCGGGCCTGCTCCGCCATTCAATAGGATCATGGCTGATCCGAACCTAGACTCACGTCCACTTCCCTGCCCGCTCCCCCTAATTCCCTTATCAGCTAGGAAACTGTCTATCTCCGTTTTAAATGTATTTAATGTCGCAGCTTCCACAGCTCTCTGAGGTAGCAAATTCCATAGATTTATTACCCTCAGTGAAGAAGTTTCTCCTCATCTCAGTTTTGAAAGGGCAGCCCCTTATTCTAAGATTATGCCCCCTAGTTCTAGTCTCACCCATCAGTGGAAACATCCTCCCCGCATCCACCCGATCAAGCCCCCTCACAATCTTATATGTTTCGATAAGATCGCCTCTCATTCTTCTGAATTCCAATGAGTAGAGGCCCAACCTACTCAACCTTTCCTCATAAGTCAACCTCCTCATCTCCGGAATCAACCGAGTGAACCTTCTCTGAACCGCCTCGAGAGCAAGTATATCTTTTCTTAAATATGGAAACCAAAACTGTATGCAGTATTCCAGGTGTGGCCTCACCAGTACCCTGTATAACTGAAGCAAGACTTCCCTGCTTTTATACTCCATCCCCCTTGCAATAAAAGCCAAGATTCCATTGACCTTCCTGATCACCTGCTGTACCTGCATACTAACCTTCTGTGTTTCATGCACCAGGACCCCCAGATCCCTTTGTACTGTAGCACTTTGCAGTTTCTCTCCATTTAGATAATATAACTTGCTCTTTGATTTTTTCTGCCAAAGTGCATAACCTCACACTTTCCAACATTATATTCCATCTGCCAAATTTCTGCCCACTCACTTAGCCTGTCTATGTCCTTTTGCAGGTTTTTTATGTCCTCCTCACTCACTGCTTTCCCTCCCATCTTTGTATTGTCAGCAAACTTGGATATGTTGCACTTGGTCCCCTCCTCCAAATCGTTAATATAGATTGTAAAGAGTTGGGGTCCCAGCACGGACCCCTGCGGAACACCACTAGTCACAGATTGCCAACCCGAGAATGAACCATTTATCCCAACTCTCTGTTTTCTGTTAGATAGCTAATCTTCCACCCATGCCAGTATATTACCCCCAATCCTGTGATTTTTTTTATCTTGTGCAGTAATCTTTTGTGTGGCACCTTGTCAAATGCCTTTTGGAAGTCCAAATACACCACATCCACTGGTTCCCCTTTATCCACCCTGTTTGTTACGTCCTCAAAGAATTCGAGCAAATTTGTCAAACATGACTTCCCCCTCATAAAGCCATGCTGACTCTGTCTGATTAAATTATGCTTATCCAAATGTCCTGTTACTGCTTCCTTAATAATGGACTCCAACATTTTACCAACCACAGATGTTAGGCTAACAGGTCTATAGTTTTCAGCCTTTTGTCTACTTCCCTTTTTAAATAAGGGCATTACATTAGCAGTTTTCCAATCAAGGGACCTTTCCTGAATCCAGGGAGTTTTGGAAAATTACCACTAACGCATCCACAATCCCTACCGCTACTTCTCTCAAGACCCTAGGGTGTAAGCCATCAGGTCCAGGGGATTTATCCGCCTTTAGTCCCATTATCTTACCGAGTACCACCTCCTTAGTGATTTTAATCGTGTTTAACTCCTCCCCCCCTATAGCCCCCTGTTTGTCCAGTGTTGGGATATTTTTAGTGTCCTCTACTGTAAAGACTGATACAAAATATTTGTTCAGCGTTTTTGCCATCTCCATGTTCCCCAGTACTAATTTCCCAGTCTCGTCCTCTAAGGGACCAACATTCACTTTAGCCACCCTTTTTCTTTTTATATAACTGTAGAAACTCTTGCTATCTGTTTTTATATTTTTTGCTAGTTTACTTTCATAATCTATCTTCCCTTTCTTAATTAATCTTTTATTTATTCTTTGCTGGCTTTTAAATGCTTCCCAATCTTCTATCCTCCCACTAGATTTGGCTACTTTATATGCCCTGGTTTTCAGTCGGATACTATCCTCTATTACTTTACTTAGCCACGGATGGCTGTCTTTTCTTTTACGCCCCTATATATGCTTCAATTTTATATTATCTATAATTAAATAGAAAAACTTAGAAATTCAGGAAGCAAAGCAGAGCTGGGTACTTAAGAATTTCTCTGCAGTACAGACAGAGGAGCTGAGAGATGCAAAGCTCTAGGCACTACAGTGCTTCCACTGACAGGAGGGTGTGATTTACAGTGTACAAGTTCACAGAAACAGCTTCCATTATAAATGTGGTCACAGGAATTTATAATAAAAAAGTGATACAAATTAATGAAAACATGAAGTAATTTTTTGTAGACAACAGAATTTTTAATATAATACTAGTCATTCTCCCATAATGTTGCTTGTAGGAAAAAAAATGTTTGGCGAGGACAGAGGGATTAGAACTTATAAAAGGAGAATGTGTCATTATGGAGCTTTATATAAACTAAAATAAATTTAAGTTATTGAAAATAGAGATAAATTGTATATGAAAAGATTTGATTCTATTAGAGATTTGGAAAAGAGGTTTAAAATAAATCTGAAATATAAAAATTGTAAATAAAATGTATTGTGTATATATTGTTTCAATGTAAAAAATAAGTGGAATATATACATTGAACATAAATTGTATGTAGTATTTTGTACATTAATGATATAATTAAAGAACAATTAATATTTGTGAATGTCTATTGCTGTGGTGATATGAAGGGAAGTGCCAAGTTACACGTGATGGTGGGACTTATGCTGAAGTGGTGGAATATTGGGGGAGGAAAGATGAGGAAAAGTGGGCCATGGAGGGGTTGGTGAATGAAAGCGAGGTTGTGGTAGCAAGTGGATTGTAATAATTGAGTGAGAGGAAGAACATTTAGAGAGTTTCAGAGAATTTGGCAGTAGTGAGCACACAAATAATTAAGTGGGATTAAGTCTAAGCAGGAAAGAGTACAGTTACAATGAAGATAATGGTGAGGGAAAACATGAGGGCAAGTAGAAATAATATTGGAGAGGTGAATCTTGGGACATTTAACAGCAGATTGTTTATAAAAACAAAGGACAAAACAGAAGTGGCATTGTAGGCAGTGTAGATGAAAGCATAAAATTACAAAGGGATATTGTTAGATTAAATGAATGGGCAAAACTGTGGCAAATGGATTTCAATGCAAGGTCATCCGCTTTGGACCGAAAAAGAACAGGGTACTTTCTAAATGGTGAAAAGCTAAAAACAGTGGATGTCCAAAGAGACTTGGGGGTTTAGGTACATAGATAATTAAAAAATGTCATGAACAGGTACAGAAAATAATCAAAAAAGCGAATGGAATGCTGGCCTTTATATCTAGAGGACTAGAGTACAAGGGGGTAGAAGTTATGCTGGAGCTGTACAAAACCCTGGTTAGACCACACCTGGAGTACTGTGAGCAGTTCTGGGCACCACACCTTAGGAAGGATATATTGGCCTTAGAGGGAGTGCAGCGTAGGTTCACCAGAACGATACCCGGATTTCAAGGATTAAGTTACAAGGAGAGATCACACGAATTAGCATTGTATTCCCTAGAATTTAGAAGGTTCAGGGGTGATCTGATCGAAGTTTTCAGGATATTAAGGGGAACAGATAGGGTAAATAGAGTGAAACTATTTCCGCTGGTTGGGGATACTAGGACTAGGGGGCAGAGTCTAAAAATTAAAGCCAGACCGTTCAGGAGTGAAAATAGGAAACACTTCTACACAAAAAGGCTGGTAGAAGTTTGGAACTCCCTTCCGCAAACGACAATTGATGCGAAATCAATCGTTAATTTTAAATTGGAGATTGGTAATACCTTTTGGTTAACAAAAAACTAAGGGACTTGGGCCAAAGGCGGTTATATGGAGTTAGATTGCAGATCAGCCATTGAATGGCGGAACTGGCTCGAGGGGCTGAATGGCCTATTCTTGTTCCTATGTGAGAGTAGGATTGAAAGAATAGCAATTAAGAAAAGAGCACGGCTAAGAAATAGAAACACTGGCAATGGGAGCAAAAGAATATTCAAGGTGGAAACAAGATTAAAGGAAACAAATATCCATGCTCCGCTCCATATCCTCAGAATCTAGCTACTTTGTGGTTCCCGTATCGGACTCCCTCCTTTCCATTTCCTTCATACTCATCTGTTATTGCCTCACTACCAGTGCCTCTCCTACACATTCCTGCTGACATCAACCCCTCCCTATCCTAGCTGATGTCCCCTTTGCAGCAGTCACCCCTAAATCCTGCGCTCTCTATTACAGCACCTAATTCTGGGAATGACCAATGCCTTATCCCCTACTCCCACCAAGAAAGAAACAGCCAGATGTTGACAAATCCGTAATCAGGTGAAGAAATCTGTCTTGGTAAGCAAGAGTGGCAGCAGGATGCCAATAGCCTCAAGAGGCAGCGAAAAAATGTGGCATGGCAGTCGGAAGCGGAGTGAGGGGAGGATAGGCCTGAAAGTGGGCAAACCAATCTGGCCTGCAAAAGCTTTAGAAGCGGTGGTGGGACACGTTTAGACTGCGAATGAAAAAATACAGCTAGCTCGAGGCGGGGCAGGATGTGAGCAGACAAAAGAAGCAACCCATCAAAAGAGGGCTATATTTGCATGTTAAAAAAAGTAAATATATACTTCGAAGAGCCTATAAGCAGGCAAAGAAAGACGGCAATGGGATAAGAACATAAGAATTAGGAGCAGGAGTAGGCCATACAGCCCTTCAAGCCTGCTCCGCCATTCAATATCATGGCTGATCTTCGACCTCAACTCGACTTTCCCGCTTGATCGTCATATCCCTTGATTCCCCTAAAGTCCAAAAATGTATCTAGCACACCCTTGAACATACTCAACAACTCAGCATCCACATCCCTCTGGGGTAGAGTATTCCAAAGATTCACAACCCTCAGTGAAGAAATTCCTCATCTCAGTCTTAAATGGCCAACCCCTTATCTTGAAACTATGCCCCCTAGTTCTAGACACTCCAGCCAGGGGAAACAACCTCTCAGCATCAACCCTGTCAACCCCCCTCAGAATCTTATATGTTTCAATGAGATCACCTCTCATTCTTCTAAACTCCAGAGAGTATAGGCCCAATCTACTCCATCTCTCCACATAGGACAACTCTCTCATCCCAGGAATCAGTCTAGTGAACCGTTGTTGCACCATCTCTAAGGCAAGTATATCCTTCCTTAGGTACAGAGACCAAAACTGTGCACAGTACTCCAGGTGTGGTCTCACCAAAACCCTGTACAATTGTAGTAAGACTGCCTTACGCTTGTAGTCCAACCCCCTTGCAATAAAGGCCAACATGCCATTTGCCTTGCTAATTGCTTGCTGTACCTGCATGCTGTGTTTCCTGTACGAGGACACCTAAATCTCACAACACTAACATTTAATAGTTTTTCATCATTTAAAAAATATTCTGTTTTCTTCTATTCTTCCTATCAAAGTGAATACCCTCGCATTTCCCCACATTATACTCCACCTGCCACCTTATAGCTCACTCACTTAACCTGTCTATATCCCTTTGCAGGCACTATGGGTCCTCCTCACAGCTTACTTTCCCACCTAGCTTTGTATCATCAGCAAACTTGAATACATTACACTCGGTCCCTTCATCCAAGTCATTAATAAAAGAACATAAACAGGAGCAGGAGTAGGCCATTTGGCCCTTCGAGCCTGCTCCGCCATTCAATAAGATCATGGCTGATCATCTACCTCATCTCCACTTTCTTGCACTATCCCCATATCCCTTGATTCCCTTAATATTCAAAAATCTATCGATTTCTGTCTTGAATATACTCAACGACTGAGCCTCCGCAGCCCTTTGGGGTAGAGAATTCCAAAGAATCACCACCCTCAGTGAAGATAATTCTCATCTCAGTCCTAAATGGCCAACCCCTTATTCGGAGACTGTGACCCCTGGTTCTAGACTCCCCAGCCAGATCCTCCCTGCATCTACCCTGTCAAGTCCTGTAAGAATTTTGTATGTTTGAATGAGATCACCTCATATAATGAGATCATGGCTGATCATCCAAATTCAGTACCCTGTCTCTGCTTTCTCCCCATATCCCTTTAGCCTTAAGAAATATATCTAACTCCTTCTTGAATATATTTAATAAGTTGGCCTCAACTGCCTTTTGTGGTAGAGAATTCCACAGGTTCACCACTCTCTGGGAGAAGAAATTCCTCCGCATCTCTGTCCTAAATGGCTTACCCCTTAGCCTTAGACTGTGACCCCTGGTTCTGGACTCACCCGCCATTGGGAACATCCTTCCTGCATCTAGTCTGTCTAGTCCTGTTAGAATTTTATAAGTTTCAATGAGATCCCCTCTCATTCTTCTAAACTCCAGCGAATATGAGCCCAATCGACCCACTCTCCATACGTCATTCCTGCCATCCCAGGTATCAGTCTGGTGAATCTTCGCTGCACTCCCTCCATGGCAAGAACATCCTTCCTCAGACAAGGCGACCAAAACTGCACACAATACTCAAGGTGTGGTCTCACCAATGCCCTGTACAACTGCAGGACGACATCCTTGCTCCTGTACTCGAACCCTCTCGCTACGAAGGCCAACATACCATTTGCCTTCTTAACCGCCTGCTGCACCTGCATGCTTACCTTTAGCGACTGGTGCACAAGGGCACCCAGGTCTCGTTGCACTTCCCCTTCTCCCAATCTATTGCCGTTCAGATAATAATCTGTCTTCCTGTTTTTGCCACCAAAGTGGATAACCTCATTTATCCATATTATACTGCATCTGCCATGTATCTGCCCAATCACCCAACCTGTCCAAATCATCCTGGAGTTTCTCGGCATCCTCCTCACAGCACACACGCCCACCCAGCTTTGTGTCGTCTGCAAACGTGGAGATATTACATCTAGTTCCCTCGTCTAGATCATTAATATATATTGTGAATAGCTGGGGTCCTAGCATCGATCCCTGCGGTACCCTACTAGTCACTGCTTGCCACTCGGAAAAAGAGACATTTATTCCAACTGTCTGCTTCCACTCTGCCAGCCAGTTCTCTATCCAAGTCAGTACCTTGCCCCCAATCCCATGTGCTTTAACTTTACACGCTAATCTCTTATGCAGGACCTTATCGAAAGCCTTCTGAAAGTCCAAATACAGCACATCCACTGGTTCTCCCTTACCTATTCTACCAGTTGCATCCTCAAAAAATTCCAGATTAGTCAAGCACGATTTACCTTTTGTAAATCCATGTTGACTTTGTCCGATCCCGTTACTGTCTTCCAAGTGCTCTGCTATTACATCTTTTATAATGGACTCTAGCATTTTCCCCACTACCGATATCCCCGTTTTCTCGCTACCACCTTTTTTTGAATAGTGGGGTAACATTAGCTACCCTCCAATCCATGGGAACTGTTCCAGAATCTATAGAATTTTGAAAGATGACCAGCAATGCATCTACTGTACTATTTCTAGGGCCACTTCCTTAAGTACTCTAGGATGTAGATTATCAGGCCCTGGGGATTTATCGGCCTTCAACCCCGTCAATTTCCCTGACACCATTTCCCTACAAATACTGATTTCTTTCAGATCCTCCCTCTCATTAGACCCTATGTTCCCCGACATCTCTGGGAGGTTATTGGTGTCCTCCTTTGTGAAGACAGAACCAAAGTATGTATTTAATTGGTCTGCCATTTCTTTGTTCCCCATTTTAAATTCCCCTGATTCTGACTGCAAGGGACCTACGCTTGACTTCACCAATCTTTTTCTCTTCACATATCTACAGAAGCTTTTAGTGTCAGTTTTTATGTTCCCTGCAAGCTTACTCTCATTGTATTTTCCCCCTCTTAATTAATCCCTTTGTCCTCCTTCGCCGAATCCTAAACTGCTCCCAATCCTCAGGTTTGCTGCTTTTTCTGGCCAATTTATATGTCCTCTCCTTGGATCTTATGCTATCCCTAATTGCCCTTGTTAGCCACGGTTGAGTCACCTTTTTTGTTTTATTTTTATGCCAAACAGGGATGAACAAATTCTGTAGTTCATCCATGCGATCTTTAAATGTTTGCCATTGCCTATCCATCGTCAACCCTTTAAGTAACATTCCTCAATCCATCCTACCCAACTCGCTCCTCATACCATCGTAGTTTCCTTTATTTAAATTCAGGACCCTAGTCTCTGAGTCAAATACTTCACTCTCCATCTTAATGAAGAATTCTATCATATTATGATCGCTCCACCCCAAGGGGCCTCACACAAGATTGCTAATTAATCCTCTCATTACATAATGCCCAGTCTAAGATGGCCTGATCTCTAGTTGGTTCCTCGACATATTGGTCCAGGAAACCATCCCGTAAACACTCCAGGAATTCCTCCTCCATAGTATTGTTATATAGATATAAAAAAGATTCAATATAGATTGTAAATAGCTGAGGCCCAAGCATTGATCCTTGTGGCACCCCACTAGTTACAGCCTGCCAACCGGAAAATGATCAGTTTATCCCTACTGTTTTCTGTCCGTTAACCAATCCTCTATCCATGCTAATATCTTACCCCAACCCCATGAGCCGTTATCTTGCGTAGCAACCTTTTATGTGACATCTTATCTAATGGCTTTTGGAAATCCAAATATTCTACATCCACTGGTTCGTCTTTATCAACTCTGCTAGTTACATCCTCAAAAAAAACAATTGGCTCGAAATTCGGCTGGTTAGTGACGACCGTTGGCGCCTCCAGGGGGCGATAACCACTTACCGCCTGGGCACGGCGAGAATATTGCCTCCCGCTAAATTCGGCGAGAGGCTTGCGGCGGTGATATGGCATTGCGCCCTGATCTCCTTCGCCCGGAGACCATGATGTCATCGCTGTGCACATCGCCCCGGACCCGAACTTCGGTTTCGGCCCCATGCAGCATTGCTGGGTGAAAACATTGGCAGCTGCAAGAGGCGTTCATCGGGAGGCCAGGTGCTTCGGGGGAGATACTTAAAGGCAAGGTGGCAGAGGTTGGAAAAAAAAAACCTCAAATGTGCATTCACTGGTTTTTTTTGCTTTTCTCCCCCAGCGCTCGATCAGCCCGGCACACTGCTGCAGTGCATCGGGCTGATCGTGACTGCCATCGGGGACCAGGTAAGTTGCTTACCCTTGCAGAGCCTGCAGCGATGGCCCTTCCTTTTAAGGGAGGGGAGGAGCCTTCTAACGTGGCAGCGCTGTCCGTTGCGCTCCAGGAAGGAAGTGTAGCGCTTGATTTAGTCTATAAATTTGTCAATCACGATTTCCCTTTCATAAGAACATAAGAAATAGGAAGTGTAGGCCATTTAGCCCCTCGAGCCTGCTCCGCCATTCAATAAGATCATGGCTGATTTTCTACCTCAACTCCACTTTCCTATACTATCCCCATATTCCTTGATTCCTTTAATATCCAATTCATAAAACCATGTTGACTCTTCCTAATCATATTATGATTTTCCAAGTGCCCTGTTACCACTTCCATAATAATGGATTACAGCATTTTTCCTACAACTGATGTCAGGCTAACTGGCCTGTAGTTCCCAGTTTTCTCTCCCCCCTCTGTTTTTTAATAGCGGGAATACATTTGCTACCTTCCAATCCACTGGGACCATTCTAGAATCTAGGGAATTTTGGAAGCTCACAACCAATGCATTCATTATCTCTGCAGTGTAGGATCAAATCCTCCCCCCCCCCCACAAACTGGTAAAAATATTGGACTGTGGCGACACGCCACCACTGGACACAATCCGCTCACGGCGGTACGGACAGTTTAAGCAGACGCCCCCAACCGGGGGCCCTTTCCTCCAGCAACTTGTTTCCCACAGGGACAGGCTGCCGGGAGCACTTCCTGTCTGGGGAGTATTTAAGTCAGGCGTGGGCTCTTCCAGTTCCTGTTTTGCCATGAGGCTGAAATAAAAAGCTGTTCTGTTTTACTAGCTCTGGTCTCGACTCCCACGTTTGCCACGGTATCTCAACACTGGTGATCCCGACGCTCAGGACGAATCCTAAGCTAGCATGGCGGATACAAACGCAGTCACGGTTAAATTACCAGACTTTTGGGAAAACTTGGCCGAAGCCTGGTTCGTTCAAGCCGAGTCCAGATTCTGGCTGAAAGACATCACAGGCGACACCACGAAGTACGACTACCTCGTCTCCTCGCTCACGTACGCTACCGTCCCCAAAGTTTGGGCAGCGCTGCAGGACCCACCAGAGACTGGCAAGTACGAACATCTGAAGGCTGCGCTCCTTAAAAAATGTCAAACGTCTTCTTACCAGCGCCACTGCCAACTCCTTGACCTCCCCGGTCTCGGTGATGCTTCACCATCAGACCTGCTTTCCCACATGCTGTCCCTCGCGGACAACAAGCCCCCTGGCGCCCTCTTTCGCACGCTTTTCATTCGGCAGCTTCCTGCCAGCATCCGCCCGCTCATTGTGGAGTCCGGCTCCACGGACCTGAATGACATAGCAGAAAAGGCCGACCGGCTGCTCTCTGCACAGTCCGCGCGCAACGTCACGCCCGACCTCGTGGCAACGACCACGCAGTCTCCCCGGCCCGCCCGCCCTACCACTCCGGGCCACTGTTACTACCACACCCGTTTTGGCACTAAGGCCCAACGCTGCACGCCACCGTGTACCTTCAATTCCCCCCCCCCCGCACCGGCCCCCGCGATGGCCGTGGGGCAAAAGGGGCCTCCACTGTACGTCACTGACGACAGAACCAACTGCCGATTTCTGTGCGACACAGGGGCCCAGCACAGCATCACCCCCGCCTCCGCCCTCGAAATCCAACGCGGCACACGAGGTATCACGCTGGCCGCCGCCAATGGCTCGGACATCCGCACATATGGCACCCGCATGGTCACGCTCGACCTCGCGGGCCGCCGCTACCGCTGGGAGTTCCTCACCGCCGAGGTCCTCTGCCCACTCATCGGCGCCGACTTCCTATGCGCCCACGGCCTCCTTGTCGACATTCCGAGGCACCGCCTCGTCGACGCCAACACTATGGCCACCATCCCCGGCGCCTTTACCCCGGACCGGTCGGCCGGCCTGACGACCTACTGCCTCGCCAGGGCCGTGGACGACTACTCAGCACTCCTAGCCGAGTTTCCCGCCCTCACCAACCCGACCTTTTCGGCCAAAGCCGCCAAACACGAGGTGGAGCACTATATCCCCACCACCGGCCCTCCAGTTTCTGCCCACGCCCGCAGGCTCAACCCGGCCAAGCTGGAAATCACGCAGGCCGAGTTCACCACCATGGAACAACTCGGCATCATCCGCCGCTCCAGCAGCCCCTGGGCCTCGCCCCTCCACATCGCCCCTAAGCCCGGCGGAGGCTGGCGCCCTTGTGGGGACTACCGCCGCCTTAACGACGCCACTGCCCCCGACCGATACCCTGTGCCTCACATCCAGGACTTCTCGGCCCGACTGGCCGGACGAACCGTCTTTTCCAAAGTCGACCTGGTGCGCGGTTACCACCAAGTCCCCGTACACCCCGCGGACATCCCCAAAACGGCCGTCATCACCCCATTCGGCCTGTTCGAGTTCCTGAGGATGCCCTTCGGCCTCAAGAATGCAGCCCAGGCTTTCCAGCGCCGAATGGACTCGGTCCTGCGGGACCTGAACTTCCTATTCGTCTATCTAGACGACATTCTCGTGGCCAGCTCCTCCAAACAGGAACACCTCGAACACCTTCGCATCCTGTTCGGGCGCCTAGCCCAACACGGGCTCATCCTCAGCCCGGCGAAGTGCCAATTCGGCCTAACCGAGATCGATTTTCTCGGTCACCACATCACCCCTGCTGGGGCCGTCCCCCTGCCCAACAAGGTGCAGGCCGTCCAGCAGTTCCCCCGCCCCACAACCATCAAGGGCCTCCAGGAGTTCCTCGGGATGGTGAACTTCTACAACAGGTTCATCCCCAGAGCTGCAGCCCTCATGAAGCCCCTATACGACTCCCTCCGAGGTAAATCCGGCAAGATGGCCGTGGCCTGGACCACTGACACGTCAGCCGCCTTCAATGCCACCAAAAACGCGCTCGCTGACGCCACTCTGCTCGCGCACCCGAGGGCCGACGCCCGGGTCGCGCTCACCACCGACACCTCCGACCAGCGGTCGGGGCCGTGTTCGAGCAGTGGGTTAATGGCGCGTGGCAGCCACTTGCCTTCTACAGCCGCCAACTGCGCCCCCCCGGAGGTCAAATACTCCACTTTCGACCGCGAGCTTCTCGCGCTCCACCTGTCGGTCCGCCATTTCAGGTTCCTCCTGGAAGGCCGCCCCTTCACCGCGTACGTGGACCACAAGCCACTCACATACGCGATGGCCAAGCACACCGAACCCTGGTCCGCTCGGCAGCAACGCCAGCTCGCGGCCGTGTCCGAGTTTACCACGGACATCCAGCACATCTCCGGTAGAGACAACATTGTCGCCGACTGCCTTTCCCGTCCCGCCATCTGTGCGAATCACCTCGCGGTCGACTACGCGCAACTAGCAGCGGCCCAGCTCACGGACCCAGACCGCCTCTCGGCGGCTACGCCTAGCCAAGGTCGCGCACGGGCCCGAAGCCACGGCAGTTACTTACGACATCACACTCAGCCAACCCAGGCCGGTCATCCCTGAAACCTGGCGCCGCCGCGTCTTCGACGCGCTCCACGGGCTCTCCCACCCGGGTTCCCGCGCGTCCGTCAAACTCCTCTCCCAGCGTTTCGTCTGGCGCGGCCTCAGCAGAGATGTTCGGACTTGGGCCACCTCATGCCTCGCCTGCCAACGGGCTATGGTACAACGGCATACAAAAGCACCCCTGGGAGACTTCGAGGTACCCAGCCGCCGCTTCGACCACGTACACGTCGACATCGTCGGGCCCCTGCCGCCATCGCAAGGCCAGACTTATCTCCTCACGATGGTCGACCGCTACACATGCTGGCCTGAGGCAGTGCCGCTGACCTCCACCACCACAGCCGACATCGCCAGGGCGTTCATTAACACCTGGGTAGCGAGGTTCGGCGTACCGGCCGACATAACCTCCGACAGAGGCGCCCAGTTCACCTCCGAACTCTGGATGGCCACAGCACGCAACCTCGGTGTGATGCTCCACCGAACCACGGCGTACCACCCGCAGGCCAACGGGCTTTGTGAACGCTTCCACCGGTCACTCAAGGCCTCACTCCGCGCCGGCCTGCAGGACAGTACCTGGACTGACCGCCTACCGTGGGTACTACTAGGCCTACGCACCGCGGTCAAAGAAGACCTCCAGTCCTCGGCAGCAGAGTTAGTCTACGGACAACCGCTGCGCGTCCCAGGCGAATTCCTTCCGGAGGCTACCACGCCTTGGCCGGCCGACCAGCAGCGGCTCAACTTTTTCTCTTCCGCTCAGCAGTTCGCCCCACTTCCGATCAACCGACACGGTGAACTCGCACCTCACGTTCCGCCAAATTTACAGCAGGCGCGCTTAGTCTTCGTGCGACACGACGCGCACCGCGGACCCCTGCGACCCCCGTACGAAGTACTACAAACCGGGGACAAGGTCTTCAAGCTGCGACTCGGCGACAGGGTCGAGACAGTCTCCATCGACCGGCTCAAACCAGCACACACAGAACCAGGGGAACAGGTCCCCGTGGCCCGGCCTCCAACTAGAGGCCGTGCCGCCAGCAAGCTAGCACAGCCGGCGGCGAACCGCCAGGCCCCGCCAACTAGACCGGCGATCACGCAGAGCCGCTGCGGCAGAACCATCAGACCACCGTCACGACTCGTCCACTCCTCCCAAGCGGATTCTGGGGGGAGCTCTGTGGCGACACGCCACCACTGGACACAATCCGCTCACGGCGGTACGTACAGTTTAAGCAAACGCCCCCAACCGGGGGCCCTTTCCTCCAGCAACTTGTTTCCCACAGGGACAGGCTGCCGGGAGCACTTCCTGTCTGGGGAGTATTTAAGTCAGGCACGGACTCTTCCAGTTCCTGTTTTGCCATGAGGCTGAAATAAAAAGCTGTTCTGTTTTACTAGCTCTGGTCTCGACTCCCACGTTTGCCGCGGTATCTCAACAGGACTAAGAAGGATAAAAACCCAGAAGTGCACAGCCTGCAAAAGAGCTGGACAATAAAGAGTTAATTCAAACATTGCAGCCGAAACTACGAACCTTCAAGAGACTGGATCACAGACAATCTAATATACGAATCTAAAGTCTGAACAAGAACATCCGCATATTCATGTACCTTAAGGGGTTACATTGTCCACCTTAGACCATGGCCCCCGAATAACGAGTTTCAGTGCAGGCCTAGACAATGGGCCGGGCCTTGAACCTGTTGAATACGAATGCTAACAGAAACCAACAACTTCACACATGGTCACTTTGGGAGGGTTGCATTGTCAGAAAGATATATCAAATTAATGGACAATACCAGGAACAATTCACACATTTTGATATGGCCATCATATGCTCAGGAAGGGGCCAGGAAATACTGAAGGTTGGTTTTGGTTTAAAGTAAGATCACTTCGAAGACCGTGTGTAGGAAGCCAACAGCAGAACAGTGAACAGAAAGATTCGGGCCTACAATCAACTCCAGGAGACAGCCGATCGAGAGTGGTGATTGCATGTTTCAGCCAAATCATAGAGGGGCTTTTATGGTCGAGTCTGAGTAAGTTTGCGAGTTTCAGTCAGATCACAATAAGGGTTTTGTGATCGAGTCTGGGCAACTTTATATGTAACAGTCAAATCGCGGACAGGTTTAAACTGTGTCATATTGTGTCGATGCAAATGACCCTTGCGTAGGGGTTTGTATTTTGGGGTTGTTAGCCTAATGTAAATCATAGGGATTTATACTTGGGAAGTAATTGTGTGTGTGTGTTCAATAAACGAACGAATCAAAGGTTGAGCCAAAACCCTGTGCTGTGTGTATTTTGTTCTTATAAATCCTGACGTCCAAGAACAGTAACGGGGGACCGGTATCGGAGAAAACCCCTTACAGCAGCCACCTCTTTTAGAACCCTAGGATGTAGGCCATCAGGTCCAGGGGGTCTGTCGGCTTTTAGTTCCATTAGTTTCTCTACTGATATACTTTAAATTCCGCACTTTCATTAGCCCCTTGGTTCCCCACTATTTTTGGTATTCTTTTTGTGCCTTCTACTGTGAAGACAGATTCTAAATATTTGTTTAATGTCTCTACCAGTTCTATTCCCCATTATAATTTCTCCTGTCTCAGCCTCTCAGGCATCAACACTTACTTTTGCTAATCTCTTCCTTTTTACATACTTATAGAAGCTCTTACAATCTGTTTTTACATTTTTTGCTAGTTTACCATCATTCTATTTTCTCCCTTATCATCAATTTTTGGTCATCCTTTGCTGGTTTCTAAAGCTCTCCCAATCCTCAGGCTTGGTACTATTCTTTGCAATATTACAAGCCTCTTCTTTTAATCCAGTAACTTCTTTAGTTAGCCACGGATGGATCACTTTTCCCATGCAGTTTTTATTTCTCAATGGAATGTATACTCGTTGAGAATGTTTGAATGTTTGTTTTAATATTTCCCACTGCTTATCTACCGTAATACCTTATAATCTAATTTCCCAATATATCTTAGCTAACTCTCCCCTCATACCCAAATAATTGGCTTTATTTAAGCTTGTGACTAGTTTTGAATGCAAATATTTCACACTCAAACTCGATGTGAAATTCTATCATATATAATCACGGTTTCCCAGAGCAACCTTTACTAGGAGATTACAAATTAACCCCGTCTCATTACACAATAAAATAGCCTGTTTCCTGGTTGGTTCCATGACATATTGTTCTAGGAAACTGTCTCGAATGCATTCCATGAACTTGCCCTCCAAACTACCCTTGCCAATTTGATTTGCCCAGTAACCTTTGTTACAAGCTCCTATTATTTCTTGATTAATACGCTGCCCAACGGTATAACTACTGTTAGGGGGCCTATAAACTACTTCCACCAATGTTTTCTGCCCTTTGTTATTTCTTATGCAATCGCATTGAGTTTACCAGACTTTGGTAAGTGGCAGAAAAAGTCTTTTAAGTGCATTTACTGAATTTTAGTGAGCAAAAAAGTGAATTATTTGAAGTAAGTTTAATTTTTTTTATTTTTTTTTTTATTTTTTTTAAAAAGAGTAAATTAAGCTGTTGGGGAGTTTAAACCGGAAGTAGAATCCGGGTATAAAAAGGGGCAGGCTTAGTGTGGTAGCGCTGAGTGCGGTCGCATTGAGTGTAAGTAGAGTTTGGTAAGTGGGAGAGTTCGGGCAAGTGGGAGGTGAGGGGGTGCTTGTTGCTCAGTTTTGCTTCCCTCCCTCAGGCTAATCCAACACTGCGGATGCGGAGCGAGACAATTCAACCGGAGAGGTCCCCCAGACAGCTTCCACGAGGGAGGTTGGTGATCAGCTGGTTGGTAGGTTCTCTTCCTTCTCTTCTATACCTTTAAGTTGGTAAGTCCTATTAAACAGTGGTGTAATATTATCATCTATAGCGGGGCAGAGGGTCTTCATAACTAATAATAAGAAATTTAATTAATTACACAGATATGGGTAAACAGGTGATGTGTCACTGTTGCGAAATGTGGGAGCTGGTGGACCCCATTGAGGCTCACGGTGATTACAGTTGCGATAAGTGTTTGCTGCTAGAGGAGCTCAAGCTCCATGTTAAAGAGCTTGAGACTGAGCTTCAGACACTGCGACACATCAGGGAGGGGGAGAAGTTCCTGGACTCTGTTTCAGGAGGTGGTCACACCTATGAAATTAATTACTGCAGATGTAGTCCGTGGTCAGGGACAGGACGGTGTGACTACGAGTGAGGAAGGTACAGGGATCCAGGATGTAGTGTTGAAGGAGACGCAGCCCTTGCTCTTGTCAAGCAGGATCGAGGTTCTTACTCCCTGTGAGGGCAGGAGCGGGGACTGCAGGGAGGATGAGCAACCTGGCCACAGCACCGTGGTACAGGGGACCATTCAAGTGGAGGGAGTAAAAAGAAATGTTGTAGTGGTAGGGGATAGTATCATTAGGGGGATAGATAGGGTTCTCTGCAGTCAAGAGCGGGAGTCCCGAAGGCTGTGTTGCCTGCCCGGTGCCAGGGTTAAGGACATCTCTTCTGGGCTTGAAAGAAACTTGGAGTGGGAGGGGGAGGATCCAGTTGTCGTGGTCCATGTTGGTACAAACGACATAGATAGGACAAGGAAGAAGGTTCTGTTAAAGGAGTATGAGCAGCTAGGGGTCAAATTAAAAAACAGAACCTCAAGGGTAATAATCTCTGGATTATTACCTGAGCCACAAGCGAATTTGGCTAGGATAAATAAAATTAAAGAGTTAAATGCGTGGCTCAAAGACTGGTGTGGGAGAAATGGGTTTTGCTTCTTGGGACACTGGCACCAGTACTGGGACAGGAGGGAGCTGTTCCGTTGGGACGGACTCCACCTGGCCAGTGCTGGGACTAGAGTCCTGGCGAATCATATAACTAGGGCTGTAGAGAGGGCTTTAAACTAATTAGTGGGGGGGAGGTTTCTAGAGAGCAAATAACAGAAATGACAACGGAGAAGGTCATAGACTTAGGTAGCAGTGGGGAAATTAAAAAACAGAACGTGTCAGGAAGGGACAGAAGGTATGGAGTAAAAGGTAAAGTAGTAAAAGGGGAAAAAACAGGAACTAAGTGTCACAAAACATATTTGAAGTTCTTTATCTGAATGCACGTAGCATTCGTAACAAAATGAATGAGTTAACGGCACAAATAACTACATATGGGTATGATCTTGTGGCCATTACAGAAACATGGCTGCAGGGTGACCATGACTGGGAATTAAACATACCAGGTTATTTAACAATCAGGAAGGACAGGCAGGAAGGGAGGGGAGGTGGGGTGGCTATGTTAGTAAAGGAAGGAATCACTATAATACAGAGAAGTGATATTGGGTCAAAGGAGCAGGATAGCGAAACAGCTTGGGTAGAGATAAGGAATAATAAGGGGAAAAAAACACTAGTGGGCGTAGTCTATAGGCCTCCGAACAGTTGCAACTCTGTTGGACGGAGTATTAATCAGGAAATAGTTGAGGCTTGTAATAAGGGAACAGCTATAATTATGGGGGATTTTAACTATCATATTAACTGGACAAATCAAATTGGGCAGAGCAGCCTTGAGGATGAGTTCATTGAGTGTATTAGGGATGGGTTTCTTGAGCAGTATGTAACTGAAACGACCAGGGGCCAAGCAACCTTAGATTTGGTCCTGTGTAATGAGACAGGATTAATTAAAAATGTCCTAGTAAAGGATCCCCTTGGAATGAGTGACCACAACATGGTTGAATTCCATATTCAAGTAGAGGGTGAGAAGGTTGGATCTCAAACAAGCGTGCTGAGCTTGAATAAAGGAGACTATGAAGGTATGAGAGCGGAATTGATTAGAGTGGACTGGGAAAATAGATTAAAGGGTAAGACGGTACATGATCAGTGGTGTACATTTAAGGAGTTATTTTACAACTTCCAAAAAAAATATATTCCACTGAGGAAAAAAGGGTGTAAAAGAAAAGATAGCCATCCGTGGCTAAGTAAAGTAATTAAGGATAGTATCCGACTAAAAACAAGGGCATATAAGGTAGCCAAATCTAGTGGGGGGATGGAAGATTGGGAAGTCTTTAAAAGACAGCAAAAAATAACTAAAAGATTGATTAAGAAAGGGAAGATAGATTATGAAAGTAAATTAGCAAAAAATATAAAAACAGACAGCAAAAGTTTCTATAGTTATATAAAAAGAAAAAGGGTGGCTAAAGTAAATGTTGGTCCCTTAGAGGATGAGACCGGGAAATTAATGGTGGGAAACATGGAGATGGCAAAAACGCTGAACAAATATTTTGTATCAGTCTTTACGGTAGAGGATGCTAAGAATATCCCAACACTGGACAAACAGGGGGCTCTAGGGGGAGAGGAGCTAAATACGATTAAAATCACTAAGTGGTACTTGGTAAAATAATGGGACTCAAGCCGGATAAATCCCCTGGACCTGATGGCTTACATCCTAGGGTCTTGAGGGAAGTGGCGGTAGGGATTGTGGATGCATTGGTAATTTTCCAAAACTCCCTGGACTCAGCAAAGGTCCTGGCAGATTGGAAAACTGCTAATGTAACACCCTTATTTAAAAAGGGTAGTAGGCAGAAGGCTGGAAACTATAGACCTGTTAGCCTAACAACTGTGGTTGGTAAAATGTTAGAGTCCATTATTAAGGAGACAGTAACGGGACATTTGGATAAACATAATTTAATAGGACAAACTCAGCATGGTTTCATGAAGGGGAAGTCATGTTTGACAAATTTGCTTGAGTTCTTTGAGGAAGTAACATACAGGGTGGATAAAGGAGAACCAGTGGATGTAGTGTATTTAGACTTCCAAAAGGCATTTGACAAGGTGCCACACAAAAGATTACTGCTCAAGATAAAAAATCACGGGATTGGGGGTAATATTCTGGCGTGGGTGGAGGATTGGCTATCTAACAGAAAGCAGAGAGTTGGGATAAATGGTTCATTCTCAGACTGGCAATCAGTAACTAGTGGTGTTCCGCAGGGGTCAGTGCTGGGTTCCCAACTCTTTACAATCTATATTAACGATTTGGAGGAGGGGACCGAGTGCAACATATCAAAGTTTGCAGATGATACAAAGATGGGAGGGAAAGTAGTGAGTGAGGAGGACATAAAAAACCTGCAAAGTGACATAGACAGGCTAAGTAAGTGGGCAGAGATTTGGCAGATGGAATACAATACTGGAAAGTGTGAGGTTATGCACTTTGGCAGGAAAAAAAAAATCATAGAGCAAGTTATTATCTTAATGGCAAGAAGCTGGAAAGTACTGTAGTACAAAGGGATCTGGGGGTCCTGGTGCACAAAACTCAAAAAATTAGTATGCAGGTGCAGCAAGTGATCAAGAAGGCCAGTGGAATGTTGGCTTTTATTGCTAGGGGGATAGAATATAAAAACAGGGAGGTATTGCTGCAGTTATACAAGGTATTGGTGAGACCGCACCTGGAATACTGCATACAGTTTTGGTGTCCATACTTAAGAAAAGACATACTTGCTCTCGAGTCAGTACAAAGAAGGTTCACTCGGTTAATCCCGGGGATGAGGGGGCGGTCATATGAAGAGAGGTTGAGTAGATTGGAACTCTACTCATTGGAGTTCAGAAGAATGAGAGGCGATCTTATTGAAACGTATAAGATTGTGAAGGGGCTTAATCGGGTGGATGCGGTGAGGATGTTCCCAATGAAGGGTGAAACTAGAACTAGGGGGCATAATCTTAAAATAAGGGGCTGCTCTTTCAAAACTGAGATGAGGAGAAACTCCTTCACTCAGAGGGTGGTAGGTTTGTGGAATTTGCTGCCCCAGAAAGCTGTGGAAGCTACATTATTAAATAAATTTAAAACAGAAATAGAAAGTTTCCTAGAAGTAAAGGGAATTAAGGGTTACGGGGAGCGGGCAGGAAATTGGACATGAGTCTAGGTTCGGAATGGTCATGGCCCTGTGGGTAGTGGAGTGGGCCCAGGGGCCGTGTAGCCTGGTTCTGCTCCTACTTCTTGTGTTCTAATTCTGTGTTAGATTTCAGGAGATGGTTTTATTCCTGTTCCTGGCTGGGGTGGAGATCGCCTTTACAGAAGGTAAGTACTGTAGAAAATATAGGGACAGAGTGATCTCCTGGAAGAGTTTCGATCGCCTAGATGGGTCGGAGAGGAATTTCCCAGATTTTTTCTCCCAAATTGGCCATTGGGTTTTTTATCTGGTTTTTCACCTCTCCCGGGAGATCACATGGGTTCGGGTGGGATGGAGAGTGATAGTAGATTTGAGGTTAGGATCAGATCAGCCATGATCTTATTGAATGGTGGAGCAGGCTCGAGGGGCCGATTGGCCTACTCCTGCTCCTATCTCTTATGTTCTTATGTTCTTATCTCGACCCATACTGATTCTACTTCCTGATCTCTCGAGCCAAGATCCTCACTACTGTCCTTATGTCATCCTTTATCAGTGCTACCCCCCTCCTTTTCCATTCTGCCTGTCTTTCCGAAATGCCAAGTACCCAGGAATATTTAGTTCCCAACCTCAGTCACCTTGCAACCTTGTAATGGCTATTAGATCAAACCCATTTATCTCTATTTGTGCCACTAATGAGTCTATCTGGTTATTTGAATGCTTTGTGCATTCAGATAAAGAATCTTTAATTTTAACTTTTTACCATTATTCCCTGCTTTCACCTTATTTGCTGATGCACGATTACCGTTAAATTCTGTCCCTTCCTGTCACTCTGCTTATCTTTACCCAAATCACTACACTGTTCCATTACCCTGACTTTGCTCTTTAGATTTCTAAACTTCCCCTCACCTGAATCGCACCACCCCATCCCCCGTTTTAGTTTAAAGCCCTATCTACAGTCCTCGTTATTCGATTGGCCAGGACACTGGTCCCAGCCCAGTTTAAATGGAGCCCGTCCCAACGGAACAGCTCCAATTTGCACGTGGCTCAGGTAACAATCCAGAGATTACCACCTTTGAGGGTCTGCGTTTTAATTTGGATCCTAGCTCCTCAAACTCAGCAGAACCTCATTCCTAGTTCTACCCGTCATTGGTTCCTATGTGAACCACAACAACTGGATCCTCCCCCCCTCCTATTCCAAATTCTTCTCTAGCCGCGAGGAGATATCCTTAACTCTGGCACCAAGCAAGCAACTCAGCCTTCGAAACTCCTGGTTGCGGCTGCAGAGAACAGTATCTATCTCCCTGACTATACTGCCCCCTACCACTACAACATTCCCTTTCACTCCCCCCCACTTGAACAGTCTCCTGTACCACGGTCCCAGGGTCAGTTTGCTCATCCACCCTGTAGACTTTGCCCTCATCCACAAAGGCAACAAGGACCTCATACCTGTTAGATAAGGGCAAAGGCAGAGGCTCCTCCAGCAGTGCACCTGGGGTCTCCTTACCTGCCTGAGTCGCAGTCACATCCTCCTGTCCCTGACCACTAACCAGACCTAGACCACTACCTAACCCAAGGGATGTGGAAGTGTCCAGGCACCTCGGACTCCAGCTCAACAACTCTGAGCTAAAATCCCTCGAGATGCAGACACTTCCGGCAGACGTGGTCATCCAGGAATGCAATGCTCTCCACAAACTCCTACATGCTGCAGTTGTGGCACACCACCTGCACTGCCATCCCTATATAACCTTGCTTTATTTATTTAATTAATTGAAGTTTATGTATTTAATAAACTTAGATTACAGATTACTTCAACTAATTCCTAGATCTAGTTTAAGTTATGCGCAGGTTAAGTTAAATATTTACCTGCAACACAAAGTACTCCAAGTATTGGAGGCAAAAAGCAGCACCTCCTCCCCCCTCTGCTCAGAATTCCCACTCTCTCCAAATTCCCAACTTTAACACGGTTAGCACTCTGTTTAAGCCCAAGGCTGCTGAAACTAATCAAATTATTAAACTCAATTAACAAAATTAAAAGTTTTAAAAATGTTTTTTTCAATTAAAACTTAAAAAGATAAATTGTTTGTCTGAAGTGAAATACTTATCTCTGAAATCTCATTAAAAAAGCAAGATGGCATCAGAGGTCTGAGAGAAAGTTTTCAAATTCCCCTCACTGCCAACTGATTGTAATCAAGGTGAATTAACATCGGCTCATCCAGTTATAAATGAAGATATAGGAAATTATAAGAAAAAAAACCAACATAAAAAAATGACAAAAGGAAGTCATGTGGCACAGACAGAAAAATGCAAGCAGATTTTCAACATATTATACACTACTTGATCCCTCCTGGCATTACACGTAGAGATATGGGACTAAGTGTAGTCTTAAGATGAAGCAGATTTAGAGGACAATGGTCAAGTGGACCAGGGTATACAGACATAATTCAGTCCCCATTCCAAGGTCATGCATTCTGTTTTTATTTTTATATTCCCATTCTAAATCCTGATATCCATATTTATAAAGGAAACTGCTTATGTAAACTTGTCACACTGCAGCTCTGCTGACAGGAGAATATAAGTGCAGCATGACAAGTTTACAGAGACAATATTGTTTATAAATGTGGACATAATCTATAATTGAAAACGTTGACAGGAAGTGCACGCAGACACAATTTTTTCTAATACTTGTAGCTGATCTTCTACTGAGTTACATATGGGGAGTCAAGACCAAGTGCAGTCTTCAGATCAAATGGGGTTAGAGCGTCAGAGATAATTGGACCAGGGCCATGGGAGGACTGCAATGCTGGAGGTCAAAAGGGGAAGGTAGAATATGGAGGTGAGAGGGGAAAGCTAGAGTAGGCTGGAGAGTGAGGTACAGTGGGGTTGGAGGAAACAGAGGAAGAGAGAATTACTAGGAAAGGTAGGGTAAAGTTAGAAGTTGGGTATAGTAGAGACTGGTGGCAAGGGGGAACTTAGAGCAGGATTGGGGGTTTGGGGGGCGAAAGAGAATGTAAAGCCAGGTTAGAAGCAGGAAGAGGCAACAAGTTGAAGTTAGAGCACGATTGCAGGCTGGTGGTTTGGGGGGGGGGGGGGGGGGTGGGTGCGTCAGAAGTATAGAGCATAGTTAGAGGTGGGGCCAGAGAAGGAGCAGAGGCCCGGGAGATAGAGCAGTTGACGTCAGATGAAGGGTGTCAGAATGGAGCTGGATCCAGTTGCACTGCTACAAACAGTGACCCCACAGTATGGCAAGTCTGGAGGGTGAGGGGGGCAGGGGAAGGGAGCACAGGAGAGCAAGAGGAAGAGGACAGCAGAGGGGGCAGGGGAGCAAGAGGAGGACTGGGAGTCAAGGGCAGAGGTGAAGAGGACATGAGAGGAGAGGGAGGATAAACAGGACAATAAGAAAGAGAGAAAGGATGGGCAGGACAGGAGAGAATGGGCAATTGGGAGCAGGAGCCTTCCCATAATGCCTGATCGCAACTGGCTGGAAAAGCAAAAGTGGACAGCAAACCTAAAAGAAATGAATAAAGAACACGGATATAAGGCATATAAAATGAAAACTACAAATATAAAATATTAACTTGAAAAGCAACTACTCAAGGAGACAAATTGTTCCAAAAAATGCAACACAGCAGATGAGCTGCCACAGATGGCACTGAAACTTCCTCCACAAGCACCAGAACTTGCACAATCAGCATGACAAGTTTACGTTGGAGAATCCCATTATAGGAATTCATAAAGGAAAAAGTTGACACAAAGAGTGTGGCAAATATGACCACAGAAAGCCAAGTTGTGCAGACAGGAAGTGCGCACAGATGCAAGATTTTTTTTTAATGTATTACGGATGGATAGAGGTCTTGAATTATAAAGAAATGGCATGAAAAGTACTTGAGTTATAGTATATTTTAAGACTACAACTGATAACATTAGGCCAGTTTGAAAATAAAAGCAAGAGTCACCTGTTGGAAAGTGCATCTTGGATATTCTTCAAGTGCTTTCCATTGAAAGCTTCCAATCCCAGAGAGTCGTGACTAGTGGAGCCATTACTGAGTCGATCACTGCTCTCATACCCGGATTCAATTCTCTGCATCTGACAGCTGGCATTATGGACTTTTAAGTTTACATTGACATAGCTTTTTTCTTTTTCTAGCTTTGCTTTTCCATCAACTTCCAATGAAGAACTTCCACTTCCGTGTTTGACTTCATCTTCATATATAGTCATTAATCCTTTGTGCTTTCGGTTCTCACTCAATAAATCATTAGTGTTCTGCCCTTTGCTGTGCAGTGACTGGTCAGCAGAGCTTGATTTGTGCCTTTGCCTTCTGTTACCTTCCTCAAAAATACTGTCCACATTCAGTGTTTCCCTCGAGGGTTTCCAAACCTTACCCTTACTCCTACTCCTCCCATTGCCTTTGTCCCTCGAATCTTGACTGCTATCAGTGTCATATCCAGTGGAGCTGCTGTTTTTGTTTTTATGCTGTATACCATCAGATTCATAAAATAATTTGTCTGATGTTGCCTTAGCTTGTGGAGTAGTTCTACCTTCACTTGAAGGTCCTTTTCCTTGACTATTGTATACCTGCTGATCCCAGAAATGCCTCAGACCATTGCCATGAGGTGGTGGTCCAGATTTTGAAGGAGACCTGTCCTCTGAAGAAAACAACATTATGGTCATTATGTGAGCAAAGAACAGACCATGTTAAATAGTGCAAGAGCAAACCAGCAACACACATGTACAGTCTCAGACACAGACAGCAGTTACATAACAGTGCTACAAGATGCATTTTAAAATGAGATTATTTACTGTAGGCTTTTTTTTCTTGCTCTTTGAGTGAAATTCAATCTCAAAGTACAAATAGCAATTATACCCATCTCAGAAGGCAGAATCATACAAGTCAGTTGACCTCCTCCAGCTCTGCTGATTCAAATACCACCATACAAACTTTTTTCATTGTGTTATAAGCACCATTAGTAAATGCTCTGCAGGATATAATCAAAGTATCTACGACATTTGGGGGGGGGGGGGGGGGGTGGGGGGAGGAAACAAGAGATGTACTCCAACAGTGAGCAGCTAATAATAATCAACCAGAAAGTCTTCAGGTTCAGAGGCAATATGTATACCCCAAACAGAGCGTGGATCCTTCCTGTGAGGTACAGTAGTAGGATCTGCTCATCGCCATGATGTTAAAAGTCCATGGCTTGTCAGATCAGCAAGATATTACCTCTATAGATTTAGCTCTGTCTGCTGGTATCTTTAAATTATGAGAAATGCATATATAAATGTGTGTGTGCAGGAAAAAGAGATGGCCTTTACACTGACATGGATCCTGTTCTTGAACTCAATTTGCTCTTTATCTTGACAATTTCCAATGGAGATGGATGTGGTATAATTTAATTCACAGAAATATATTACTGGATGATATTAATCTTTATCTATTCAACCATACAAAAGATGAGGATTAGTGGCCCCAAATTTCCAGATCCGTCCATTTTACCAGGGATCACCATAAGACGTTTTCATTACTTTGGACAGTTGTGGTAATTTTCATTCATCTCAATTCCTGTTTCCAATGAAAAGATGAAAAATACAGTCTTCCTGTATTAGCCTACATTGAGGGGTAACACGTGTGCCTTATTGCAATTTATTCTGTACCTCTTAGGCAATTTCTCAGTTATATTTGAACCATTGACTGTAGACACAGTTTAAAACTCTGCAGTATTAACGGTGATCCCTTTGACCTGGCATTTCTAGAATCAATGTAGAGCAACCAATTGCCTGAGCCGGACACTCCAAGGCAAGTACAACTAACAGATAATGAATACCCCACCTGAGCAAAATATAACTGATGTTTTATTAGTTTGTGCATGCAATATTCAATAAGTGCAGATCAAAAATACTATGGTACCAAATAGAAAAATGTTGATCACACATGAAAACTTGTCAAAAAAAATTATATTTGGGAAAAGACCATCTTTTAGTAATTTGTATGTGTAAAAACAGCTTTTTAAAATCGCATATTGGGATCCCTAAGTATTCCAATGAATCATTTTTTGAGGGAAAAGTATCTGTGTATAAATATAGCAAATGAAACTTACAAATAAGCCCTCTGGTGTATATTCTAAAACAACCAGATCACACTACACAGTGAAACACGGTGGCATAGTGGTTAGCACTGTTGCCTCACAGCGCCAGAGACCCGGGTTAGAATCCGGCCTCGGGTAACTGTCTGTGTGGAGTTTGCACATTCTCCCCATGTTTGCGTGGGTTTTCTCCGGGTGCTCCGGTTTCCTCCCACAGTCCAAAGATGTGCGGGTTAGGTTGATTGGCTATGATAAATTGACCCTTAGTGTTAGGGGGATTAAATACGTGGGGTTACAGGGATAGGGTGGGATATGTGTTGGTGTAGGGGTTACGGGGATTGGGTGGGATATGTGTCGGTGCAGGCTCGATGGGCCGAAATGGCCTCTATCTGCACTGTGGGGTTTCTGTGATTCTGTGAAACAGAAATACTTCTATCTTAAATCCTTTCTAAAGTCTACTGTGACAACTGCACTACAAAAGGTGCAAACAACCCACGCTCAAGCTAATGCAATGCAAAATCTTTAGTGTAGCCCAAATCAATCATCCATCACCTTAAATATTATATCTTCTTATAAGCCCCCATTTTGAGAATAATACTTCACCAAATTTCATTCAAGCACACACAGTAGGTAAAAATGCACATAATTTGGATTAGGGCTTCCAATAATAGCCATCAAAAGCAATAGAAGTATTGGTCTAACTCAATAAGGCAGCAGCAAGAAAACATTTTAATTTATTCCTCCTCTTAAACTTGGGCAACAGCAAAAAAGCTTTCAAAAACAATGCTAGCATTTCTCTCGATAAGTTTAATTATACACAGAATCAGAGTTTTGATTTGAACAATAAAAAAAGCACTAACCTTTCTGCCTGCCATAGTCAGCTCTTCTTGTTGGCTTATCATTTTCTTTTTTCTGGAGATGTGAAGAACTCCTTGCATTATGTGGCTTTTGAGCACGCTCTTTTGAACGGTCTCGCAGCCGAAAAGGTTTTTCATCAGGAAACACTTTAACTGCAAAAACACAGTGTACTTTTTTGTTCAATACACCAATTTGTACATCAAATAAATTTTATGCAACAAAGTGAAAGGAAACTGTGGAACTGTTCTTCCCTACATCACAAAATACTGTATTTAGACATCAAGTTGCTTATTGTCACAAGTTAAAGAGTATAAAAACCATGTGTAGAAAAAGTTTCGGTGCATGAATTTTTGTGGTTGTTACAAGGTTAATAATGTCCCGAATTGTTGGCCAACAGCATTTTAATCATTTGTTGCACATATACTGCAAAGCCATTTGACTTCGGCATTATTATTTTTGACATGAGAAGTTGGCAGTGAGTACGAAGCGAACCAAGTAGGGTTTATCATATCCAAGGAAATATTATGTATCAATAAATACAAGTCACTCACAACAATTCACATTTGCAATTACTTCGGTTCTTGAATTGTATTGTCCTTTTAAATACTATTCCAGAGAGCAGTTAACACATCCACATTTAAAAAAAACATTTAGTTCAAAAATTAATTCAAAGCTTTTTAAAAAAAAAATTGTTTTACAAAACAACTTGGCCTAGAAATTGGGTATTGCCCCTGTAATGTATATACCTTTAAGGGGGGGAACTATGTTTTACAGCTCATGTATACTGCAGTACCGGCAGTGACCACACCTGTATATAACACCGAGTAGTAATCTGTACAGATCAGTTGCAGTGTGAGCCACGTTGAGTAAACACCTGTTGTACCGTTCTCCGCAGTCTGTGTCTCATTATACACGGACGTAACATTGGCGACGAGGCAGGTTCGAACCTACCTACAACTCTGCATCACCTCCCGGGGATTCGTTCCTGGAGATCAGTGGATTGGAGGTCAAGGCCAGAGACTCGGGCGTCGACCACGGGCAACTGCCCAGTCATCCAGCAGAGACTCGATAATTGCGGGGGAGGCTGTTGAGAGCCAGGCTTGGCTTTCCAGTCGAGGTGGTTCAGCGAAACGGGCTGGCAACAGGTAGTGCGCAGACCCTTCCCGGATAGCGGCGGGCTAGAGCCCGACCGAGCGGCACAGCAAGGGGCCGAGCAGCGTCGACGGGGGAGAGAGAGAGAGAGGGCAGAGTGCACAGGGCGCAGCCGGTGTTCAGGGGCCGAGCAGCGTCGGAGAGAGGGAAAGAGAGAGAGACGCGCAGAAACCCGCGAGGCGCCGCCATTGCCACAAGGACCGCCGAGAGCGGCATTGGCAGCAGCGCAGGGGAAGCGCGCGAAACCTACAGGGCACCGCCATTGCCACGAGAACCGCCGGGAGCGGCGTCGGCAGCAGCGGGGGAGGAAGGAAAGCAAGCGCGGGAGATGCCATTTTAAGCCATTGGGAGACGCCATTTTAAACCACACCCAAAATGCCGAAGAGTGGCAGTATCACCGCATTTGACAATGAAGTCGAAGATTGGACTACATATGTCGAACGAATAGAGGTGTACTGCAAGGCAAATGGGGTGTCAGATGACAAGAAAGCGTCGGTAGTATTAAATTTAATGGGTGCAAAGACGTATGGTTTATTACGAAATCTAGTAACCCCAACGAAGCCAATGGAAGAGAGTTTTGAAGATATAGTAACGATACTAACGGAACATTTAAACCCCACACCGCTGCTGATAGCAGAAAGATTCAAGTTTCACAAACGGAACCAGCATAAGGATGAAAGCAATGATGATTATTTAACAGAACTGCACAAACTATCAAAACACTGCCAGTTGGGAGCGAGACTGGCATATACCTTAAGGGACAAGTTTGTGTGTGGGCTTCAAAGTGAAAGAACCCAGAAACGGCTTTTATCTGAAAAGGACCTTACGCTGGAAAAGGCTTTCAGCATTGCGGTATCATATGAAGCAGCAGCACGGGGCGCTGCAGAGATACAACAGAGACCGCAAGAATATGGCACAAACGAAATGTCATATGGAACAGAGAAGTGCTATCGCTGCGGCAGAACAACACACGACCACAATGATTGCTGGTTCAAAGACAAAGTGTGCAGACAGTGTGGAAAAGTTGGACACATAGCAAGAGTCTGCAGGTCGGGAAAGAAAACCAGCAATAAGAAACCTACCAAAGGAAAGTACAAGAAGGTACATAAGATGACGGAGAATAGTTCAGACGAACAAAAGAGTGATAACGACTCCGAAAGCAGGGAACTGAGTTGTCTGAAACTACATAATGTGATCACAACGGAGGATCACCGAACCATTTGGGTCACTCTCAAGATAGGAGTCCAGGTAAAGATGGAATTGGACACAGGATCATCCCTAACAGTCATAAACCGACGGGACTACGAGCGGCTATTCTCACACATACCCTTGAGAGACACAAAAATTATTTTGAAGACGTACACGGGGCAAAAAG
>NC_140988.1:136787953-136795453 GCF_052327205.1 Somniosus microcephalus
CCTTGCTCCTCTCCGTTGCTAATCTAAATCTTATACGATGATTACTCGTACCCAAGTGTTCTCCCACAGACACTTGGTCGACCTCGCCCACCTCATTCCCAGCACCAGATCCAGCAATGCCTCTTTCCTAGTTGGGCCAAGCACATATTGGTCAAGGAAATTCTCCTGAACACACTTCAGAAATTCCATCCCATCCCTTCCCTTTACACTAGCATTATCCTAATCAATATTTGGGTAATTTAAGTCCCCCAATATCACCACTCTATGTCTCTTGTATATCTCTGCGATTTCCCTGCAAATTTGCTCCTCTACCTCCCTCTCACTATTTGGAGGCCTATAGAATACCCCCAATAGTGTGATCATACCCTTTTTGCTCCTCCACTCTAACCAAATAGATTCTGTCCTTGTCCCCTCAAGAACACCCTCCCTTTCCAGCACCACAATGTCTTTCTTAATCAGCGCTGCCACCCCACCTCCCTTTTTTTCCTTCCCTATCTTTTCTGAACACCTTGTACTCTTGAATATTAAGTGCCCAATCCTCACAACATCATATTGCCACACAGCTAATTGTGCTTGTAGCTCACCAACCTTATTCACCACACTTTGTGCGTTTACGTACATGCATTCTAAACCCATTTTTGAATTTTTCATAGTCTTATATGGTACTACTACCTCCTCTAGTACTATCCAACACACGCACTCTTTTACACACGTTATTCCTCTTTTCTACTCCTATATGCTGGTGCCCACCCCCCCTGGCAAGTTAGTTTAAACCCTCCCCAACAGCACTAACAAACTCTCCCCCGAGAATATTAGTCCCGGCTCTGTTGAGGTGTAACCCGTCCGGCTTGTACAGGTCCCAGCTTCTCCAGAAATGGTCCCAATGCCTCAGGAATGTAAAGCCTTCCCTCCTGCACCATCTCTCCAGCCATGCATTCATCTGTTCTATCCTCCTAATCCTGTACTCACTAGCACGTGGCACCGGGAGTAATCTGGAGATTACTACCTTTTGAGGTCCTGCTTTTTAATCTTTCTCCTAGCTCCCTAAACTCTGCCTGCAGGACCGCATCCCTCTTTCTGCCTATGTCGTTGGTACCGATATGGACCATGACCTCTGGCTGTTCACCCTCCCCCCTCAGTGTCCTGCAGCCGCTCAGTGACATCTTTGACCTTGGCACCAGGGAGGCAACATACCATCCTGGAGTCACGTCTATGGCCGCAGAAACGCCTGTCTGCTCCCATAACATCTTCCTCTTTGGGTTGGAATAACAACAACCCATTGTGATCTTGAAGGAAGAGATCTCTGGTTTATAAGAGAAACCTGGTGAGGCTGAGGAAGGCTTTGAAACAGAAGAGTGATGAAGCACTTGTGAGAAACTACCAGTTGTGTACACTTAGGGAAATGTATCAGTGGAGGTAAGAGGGATTTATCTGCTACAATCCATCGGTGATGCTTGTTGGTTTCCCCCTAGATAGTCCCAGAGCATGCATGAGGCAGATGTTTAGCTTGTACATTTGCTAGATATGGTTGTTGTTATGAACGATAGGTTTAGCTAAATGCAGAGATACATAAAGTATATTGCAAAATGATTTGTTGTATAATTGAGCTTAGTTTTTACAGTAGATGATCTGTCCAACCTCATGCTATACTGGGGTGCCGTCTCTTTGCCTTCCATAGGTCCATCTTGAGGGGGATGTGGTGCTGTGGTTGATGTGCTTTTCGTACTTAAGAGTGACCCCTGTGGAAGGTAACTGCATTGGGGATTTCTCCCAGAGCTCTTCACATAGGGTTGTGGAGCATCTATAAATACACGACACATGCAGAATTGCATTGAAATAGAATTTATATTCTGTTATATTAAAAAATACTATTGCTGCAAGTTGTATTACTGCAGCATGTTACATGTCTACCATGTACAATACCCCTGTTTAAAGCTAAAGTTATGTAGTGAAAGGACCTTCATGTAGCTTCTAATCCATGTCAACTCCGATATGTTTTGCATACTGTTTGTATTTGTATTTGTTTGGCAATAAAAATCTTTTGTTACCCATTTCTTTGGTTGCTTTATCTCGGTCATGGGTTTCCAGTCATATTTCCAGTATATTTGAACCTGAACTTGGCAGGTTGAAGAACTTCTGAAATTTTCTGCTGCATGCGTATCTTGTCCTTAAATTCATTCACACATAAATATAGTGCGATTGTACTATTTCACAGACAAACATGTTATTTGTTGGCATAAAATTGCACAATTTCATTTGTGTGAAGATACAGCAATAGTACTGAGACAATTGATCGTAAAAAATTGGAGCACGCTGCAAATGCCTTGGTTAACCCCACAATACTTTGGGGAAAATAACATTGTGTAATACAGATTCTGTGGTTGCAGGGGTTTCCAACTTGATATGGCTCCAATCATGCTTCAGCTTTTATTTATACTTTCAATGTTGATAAATGTGTATTAATCAGCTGCTCAGGAGCTCATGATTGGAGAAGCATCTTGTATATTATACTAGCTGTGGGTGCCCGGCGTTGCCAGGGCTTTTTTGGGCCACGCGGTTTAAGGCTGGGTGCGGGCGCTGCCGCTCCCCCGCTCTGTGTCAGTGTTTCCCTCCCACTCTCTCTCCTCCCCCTCTCTCTCTCCCTCCCCCCCCTCTCTCTCTCCCTCCCCCCCCTCTCTCTCTCCCTCCCCCCCCCTCTCTCTCTCCCTCCCCCCCCTCTCTCTCTCCCTCCCCCCCCTCTCTCTCTCCCTCCCCCCCTCTCTCTCTCCCTCCCCCCCCTCTCTCTCTCCCTCCCCCCCTCTCTCTCTCCCTCCCCCCTCTCTCTCCCTCCCCCCCTCTCTCTCTCTCCCTCCCCCCCTCTCTCTCTCTCCCTCCCCCCCTCTCTCTCTCCCTCCCCCCCTCTCTCTCCCTCCCCCCCTCTCTCTCCCTCCCCCCCTCTCTCTCTCCCTCCCCCCCTCTCTCTCACTCCCTCCCCCCCCTCTCTCCCTCCCCCCCTCTCTCTCTCCCTCCCCCCCTCTCTCTCTCCCTCCCCCCCTCTCTCTCTCCCTCCCCCCCTCTCTCTCCCTCCCCCCCCTCTCTCTCCCTCCCCCCCTCTCTCTCTCCCTCCCCCCCTCTCTCTCTCCCTCCCCCCCTCTCTCTCTCCCTCCCCCCTCTCTCTCTCCCTCCCCCCTCTCTCTCTCCCTCCCCCCTCTCTCTCTCCCTCCCCCCTCTCTCTCTCCCTCCCCCCTCTCTCTCTCTCTCCCTCCCCCCCTCTCTCTCTCTCTCCCTCCCCCCTCTCTCTCTCCCTCCCCCCCTCTCTCTCTCCCTCCCCCCCTCTCTCTCTCCCCTCCCCCCCCTCTCTCTCCCCCCCCTCTCTCTCTCCCTCCCCCCCTCTCTCTCTCCCTCCCCCCCTCTCTCTCTCCCTCCCCCCCTCTCTCTCTCCCTCCCCCCCTCTCTCTCTCCCTCCCCCCCTCTCTCTCTCCCTCCCCCCCTCTCTCTCTCCCTCCCCCCCTCTCTCTCCCTCCCCCCCTCTCTCTCTCCCTCCCCCCCTCTCTCTCTCCCTCCCCCCCTCTCTCTCCCTCCCCCCCTCTCTCTCTCCCTCCCCCCCTCTCTCTCTCCCTCCCCCCCCTCTCTCTCTCCCTCCCCCCCCTCTCTCTCTCCCTCCCCCCCCTCTCTCTCTCCTCCCCCCCCTCTCTCTCTCCCTCCCCCCCTCTCTCTCTCCCTCCCCCCCTCTCTCTCTCCCTCCCCCCCCTCTCTCTCTCCCTCCCCCCCCTCTCTCTCTCCCTCCCCCCCCTCTCTCTCTCCCTCCCCCCCCTCTCTCTCTCCCTCCCCCCCCCTCTCTCTCTCCCTCCCCCCCCTCTCTCTCTCCCTCCCCCCCCTCTCTCTCTCCCTCCCCCCCCTCTCTCTCTCCCTCCCCCCCCTCTCTCTCTCCCTCCCCCCCCTCTCTCTCTCCCTCCCCCCCCTCTCTCTCTCCCTCCCCCCCCTCTCTCTCTCCCTCCCCCCCTCTCTCTCTCCCTCCCCCCCTCTCTCTCTCCCTCCCCCCCCTCTCTCTCTCCCTCCCCCCCCTCTCTCTCTCCCTCCCCCCCTCTCTCTCTCCCTCCCCCCCCTCTCTCTCTCCCTCCCCCCCCTCTCTCTCTCCCTCCCCCCCCTCTCTCTCTCCCTCCCCCCCCTCTCTCTCTCCCTCCCCCCCCTCTCTCTCTCCCTCCCCCCCCTCTCTCTCTCCCTCCCCCCCTCTCTCTCTCCCTCCCCCCCCTCTCTCTCTCCCTCCCCCCCCTCTCTCTCTCCCTCCCCCCCCTCTCTCTCTCCCTCCCCCCCCTCTCTCTCTCCCTCCCCCCCCTCTCTCTCTCCCTCCCCCCCCTCTCTCTCTCCCTCCCCCCCCTCTCTCTCTCCCTCCCCCCCCTCTCTCTCTCCCTCCCCCCCCTCTCTCTCTCCCTCCCCCCCCTCTCTCTCTCCCTCCCCCCCCTCTCTCTCTCCCTCCCCCCCCTCTCTCTCTCCCTCCCCCCCCTCTCTCTCTCCCTCCCCCCCCTCTCTCTCTCCCTCCCCCCCTCTCTCTCTCTCCCCCCCCTCTCTCTCTCCCTCCCCCCCCTCTCTCTCTCCTCCCCCCCCTCTCTCTCTCCCTCCCCCCCCTCTCTCTCTCCCTCCCCCCCTCTCTCTCTCCCTCCCCCCCCTCTCTCTCTCCCTCCCCCCCCTCTCTCTCTCCCTCCCCCCCCTCTCTCTCTCCCTCCCCCCCCTCTCTCTCTCCCTCCCCCCCCTCTCTCTCTCCCTCCCCCCCCTCTCTCTCTCCCTCCCCCCCTCTCTCTCTCCCTCCCCCCCTCTCTCTCTCCCTCCCCCCCTCTCTCTCTCCCTCCCCCCCCTCTCTCTCTCCCTCCCCCCCTCTCTCTCTCCCTCCCCCCCTCTCTCTCTCCCTCCCCCCCCTCTCTCTCTCCCTCCCCCCCCTCTCTCTCTCCCTCCCCCCCCTCTCTCTCTCCCTCCCCCCCCTCTCTCTCTCCCTCCCCCCCCTCTCTCTCTCCCTCCCCCCCCTCTCTCTCTCCCTCCCCCCCTCTCTCTCTCCCTCCCCCCCCTCTCTCTCTCCCTCCCCCCCCTCTCTCTCTCCCTCCCCCCCTCTCTCTCTCCCTCCCCCCCCTCTCTCTCTCCCTCCCCCCCTCTCTCTCTCCCTCCCCCCCTCTCTCTCTCCCTCCCCCCCTCTCTCTCTCCCTCCCCCCCCTCTCTCTCTCCCTCCCCCCCCTCTCTCTCTCCCTCCCCCCCCTCTCTCTCTCCCTCCCCCCCCTCTCTCTCTCCCTCCCCCCCCTCTCTCTCTCCCTCCCCCCCCTCTCTCTCTCCCTCCCCCCCCTCTCTCTCTCCCTCCCCCCCCTCTCTCTCTCCCTCCCCCCCCTCTCTCTCTCCCTCCCCCCCTCTCTCTCTCCCTCCCCCCCCTCTCTCTCTCCCTCCCCCCCTCTCTCTCTCCCTCCCCCCCCTCTCTCTCTCCCTCCCCCCCCTCTCTCTCTCCCTCCCCCCCCTCTCTCTCTCCCTCCCCCCCCTCTCTCTCTCCCTCCCCCCCCTCTCTCTCTCCCTCCCCCCCCTCTCTCTCTCCCTCCCCCCCCTCTCTCTCTCCCTCCCCCCCCTCTCTCTCTCCCTCCCCCCCCTCTCTCTCTCCCTCCCCCCCTCTCTCTCTCCCTCCCCCCCCTCTCTCTCTCCCTCCCCCCCTCTCTCTCTCCCTCCCCCCCTCTCTCTCTCCCTCCCCCCCTCTCTCTCTCCCTCCCCCCCTCTCTCTCTCCCTCCCCCCCTCTCTCTCTCCTCCCCCCCTCTCTCTCTCCCTCCCCCCCTCTCTCTCTCCCTCCCCCCCTCTCTCTCCCTCCCCTCTCTCTCTCTCCCTCCCCCCCTCTCTCTCTCTCCCTCCCCCCTCTCTCTCTCTCTCCCTCCCCCCTCTCTCTCTCTCCCTCCCCCCTCTCTCTCTCTCCCTCCCCCCTCTCTCTCTCTCCCTCCCCCCTCTCTCTCTCTCCCTCCCCCCCTCTCTCTCTCCCTCCCCCCCTCTCTCTCTCCCCTCCCCCCCCTCTCTCTCTCCCTCCCCCCCCTCTCTCTCTCCCTCCCCCCCCTCTCTCTCTCCCTCCCCCCCTCTCTCTCTCACAATTCACAATTCAAATCGCTTTATTGGCATGACAAGTTACATCTTATGTTGCCAAAGCATCAAAATACATTCATGGTTGAGCACATAAACGCAGTTCTATTCATACAGTGTATAAACAGGTATATCCCTGAGTGTATAAATATACATTCGCATTGTTTATATATATTCTTTTCTTAGTTTACTGGTTGTCCCTCTGTTCATGGCAAGCTGTAACATAGTGTGCCGCCAGTGTTATACAGTTTCTCTCCTCTCCCAGTAGGAATGGGAGTTTTTGGTTGTCATTCAGATTTCTGAAATCAGGGCATATTTGTGAGAATTTTTGGTAGAAATTCTCCCTGATGCCCTGATATTTTCCACAAGCTGTGAGGAAGTGCATCTCTGTCTCCACCACTCCCTGACTGCAGTGAGAGCATATCCTGTCCTCTCTTGGCAGCCTGGTCTGCCTGTGTCTGCCTTTTTCGATCGCTAGGCTATGTTCGCTAAGTCTGTACCTTGTCAAGGTTCTTCTCAGTTTGTTATCCTTTACCATGGTCAGGTAATCAGCTATGTTGTATTGTCTGTTTAGGGCCAAGTAGCAATTGAGTTTGCTTTGGGTTTTTGTTGTTTCTGCCCAATATGTCAGATATTTTTCCTTTTGCTTAGCGACGATTGTGTTGGGTCGAATTCTTTGTGTTACCCTGTCACTGTCCTGGGGCTGGTTATTGTTAGTATTGTTAGTAGTTACTTCACTGAGTCCCAGGACTAGTTGACTGAGGGTATTCTTCTTTATGGTCAGCTCTTGGCATTTCAGGGCGTCGTAGTGATAGCATTGGGGATTGCTCATTTGTAGGTGATTCCAAAATTTGGTGGCTCTTTTTTGGATAGTGATTATTAATGGATATTGGCCTAGTTCCGCCCTGCATGCATTGTTTACTGTTTTCCTTTGAGTCCGGAGGATACCTCTCCCTCCCCCCCTCTCTCTCTCCCTCCCCCCCTCTCTCTCTCTCCCTCCCCCCCTCTCTCTCTCTCCCTCCCCCCCTCTCTCTCTCCCTCCCCCCCTCTCTCTCTCCCTCCCCCCCTCTCTCTCTCCCCCCCCCCTCTCTCTCTCCCTCCCCCCCTCTCTCTCTCCCTCCCCCCTCTCTCTCTCCCTCCCCCCTCTCTCTCTCCTCCCCCCTCTCTCTCTCCCTCCCCCCCTCTCTCTCCCTCCCCCCCTCTCTCTCCCTCCCCCCCTCTCTCTCCCTCCCCCCCTCTCTCCCTCCCCCCCTCTCTCTCTCCCTCCCCCCCTCTCTCTCTCCCTCCCCCCCTCTCTCTCTCCCTCCCCCCCTCTCTCTCTCCCCTCCCCCCCTCTCTCTCTCCCTCCCCCCCCTCTCTCTCTCCCTCCCCCCTCTCTCTCTCCCTCCCCCCCTCTCTCTCTCCCTCCCCCCCTCTCTCTCTCCCTC
>NC_140988.1:136797953-136870264 GCF_052327205.1 Somniosus microcephalus
GTCCCTCCCTCCCCTCTCCCTCCCTGGCGCCTCAGGCCCGGTGCCGTTGTGATCATTTGGGACCAGAGGAAGGGCTTTGAAAATTGAGCCCAGCCGCGGTGGACGTGCGGGGCCTAGCGGTTGAGGCCCGGCTGGGCTCTGGGGCCGAGACGGACCCCAGCTGAGCTCCCGGTGCGGCAGGGCGCCGTGGCACGGTTAACGGCCGGCCGCTGACGCTCCCCCGCCCGCTCTGTCTCGGGCCGAGCGGTTGTGAGGCCCGGCCCGAGTGACTCCAACTCACCTCCCGCTCCCGGAGATGCAATGTGGGGGTTTGTTTGGCTGGTGCTGTCGCTATGGGGATGAAAAAAATGGCGGCGAAGTTTCGGGAGGCTGCAGGATTAGGCCCGCCCACAGACGGCGGATTGGTCAACCATCAGGTCACTGAAATGTAGGATTGGTCAACCATCACATCACTCAACGCTAATGAGCGGTAGGATTGGTCAGCCGCTAATGACCAGATTTTTGAACATTTTTTGTATAGTGTCCGAACAATTTTTGTCTGACCAAAAAGTAAATATGCTTATTAGACTCCCCTAATGATGAGCTTTCTTTTGCTATAACATGCGTGTAGGTACGCTCTATAACTTGAGTGTATAACAGACAGACTCGTTTATATATACAAGAAACTTTGTGCTATCCGGAGGTGAGCTATCCGGCAATCTGGTGCCACCGGCAAAAATCAGCAGCCGTTTTTTATTCTTTTTGTTTTTTTTTTGCTTTGTTTGAACAGTCAAGCTGTGCAAGGTCTGTAGCTATAGCAACAGCTTCAGCTACAGAGCTTTAGGGCCACACCCGAGTGTTTAGAAGCTGTTGCTAAGCAAGTGTTTGTTGTCAAATACGGAGATAAGAATCTCCGTATCTCTCAACATTAACTCTGGAGAGTACGGCAGTTTTGAGGCAACGGCAGCAGCTCGGTCCCGTGGGTGCCGGATAGCACAAAGTTTCCTGTATATAAATAGATAGATAGATGGGTCACTTGTCTTGGGGCATTATATACAAATGCAATCCATGGTGTTGGGACACATCACTGGAGGAAAAGACTGTAATTCAAGATCACTGGAAGCAAAGGATGTAGTTGGGAGAATAGAACCATAAGGAACAGTCAAGGGCAGAGCAGTGGGAGAAAGAATAAAAATGGGGGAGGGCAGCAGTGAGGTACAGGAAGAAACCGAGCAATGACAACTTGCATTTCTATAGCCAAGAGACACCTTGGAGTCCTTTACTTGGTGTTGAACACAGACCAGGAAGGGGAAAGCGGGGGGAAAGGGAGTTGAAGTTTGAATTTATATTCAAAGACAACTGGTTTACGGAAGCTTTTGAGTTCAGAGAGGGAAGTGATGGGTGCTGGGAAGAAAGTAACAGAGGATGGGATGGGATCATAGGTGCTGATGGAGTAGAGGGAGCAGGGGACAAGAAGTGAGCCAATGTTTACGGAGCAGAGAGTTCCGCTGTTGGAGGCCACTGAGGTAGGGTGGAGCAAAGTCATGGAGGGATTTGAAGGTAAGAAGAATGATCTTTGTCAAAATCTGTCAGATAATTAAACAACACAATTCTCAATTTTATTTCTGCTCGCTTATATAGTAAAAGGAGCGTTTTGTCACTTGATATTTTTCTTACTCTAAATAAGAAAATTGTCCATTATCTATTATTGATGTAAAACTTTCGTATGCAATATATTACCTACTTTAGAACGGTCAATATTTAGATACAGTGATTTGTTGATTCTCAGCAGTGTCTGTTCTAGCAACTGAATTTTGTTTATCGGGGTAGTGTTTTTACTGTAGAGATTGATGGTGGTGCCTTATGTCCATTCACTGTTATCCCATTTCTTACAGTATTGAGCTCCTTTCTTCAGTGTCAATAGTTGATTTCAGTACCTTTTTGGTTAGGTCATGCATGTTAATACGAGAGCTTGGCGTATAATCCATTGTATCCTGTTTCAATTCTTGCCCCCAACCCCCCCCCCCCCCCCCCCCAACCCCCTTAATATTCTCCTCCCTTTCCTGAAATAAATTACTCATTTTCGGGAATGGTTCCACGGATCCAGCAAGCCTCTGGTATTTTATCCAATTGGCCATTCTTCTGATGAGCCTAGACAGTGACTGTGAGCAGCTTGTTTGACCTTGGTGGGTATCCCAGTTGTATACTTTATCAGCAGAATTCATTGGACAGCAGTCCTATCCAGTTCTATTTTCCTACTCCCTCCCTCCCCAAAACCTGGAAAACTGAAGTCAAATAGTTGTGCCTGTTTTGATTGTCCCGACAGTAATCATCTAACTCGGCACAGAATAAGGATTGAATCTACAACCTCTTGCCAGAAAGGAATATTTGCTCACACTGAGCCAACTAGAGTTTACTGGTGGTATATTTTAATATGTGAGAAATGTGTCTTTTGTCAGGAATCTTTTAAAAATATGTTTGATTAATTTAAGGGATCAATAAGTGGAATGTTTTGACATAGGTATGGAGCAAAAGTAATTTTAGCACATTTCCTAACCTATGCATCCTATGTGATGGTTTGTGAAAAAAGTTCTGGTGATTGCTCTAGGGAAGCATAAACCATTGAGGCATGGCTATGTGTAAACAGCAGTCTTAGAGACTGGGAGAATGATTTCAAACTCCCTCAAGTGAGGGGGTGGGGAAGAGAACATGTGTTGAAGGCAATGAAAACAGAAAATGCTAGAAATACTTAGCAGGTCAGGCAGCAGCTGTGGAGAGTAAACAGAGTTAACGTTTTGGGTTGATGACCTTTCGTCTGGAAAAAGTTACGATGCAACCGATTTTAAGCAAGTGCAGGGGCAGGGAAAGGGGCGAGGAGGAAAGAACAAAAGGGGAGGTCTGGCAGGGTGATTAAATGACAAAAGGTCTGATTGTACAAAGCAAAACGAGATGGTAGTGGGACAAGTAAAGAAACAAAAGATGGGAATAGCGGAATCAACAGCTGCCATCTGAAAAAATATGGACAGAGGTTATGGTTTGAAATTGTTGAACTCGATGTTGAGTCCAGAAGGTTGTAAAGTGCCCAATGAAAAGATCAGATGCTGTTCCTCGAACTTAAATTGAGCTTTGGAACAGTGTAAGTGGCAGAGGACAGAGAAATCCGAGTGGGAGTGGAACGGAGAATTAAAGTGACAGGCGACCGGAAGCTCGGGGTCACGCTTACGGACTGAACGGAGGTGTTCCGCAAAGCGGTCACCCAATCTCCGTTTGGTCTCCCCAGTGTAGAAGAGACCATATTGTGAGCAGCGAATACAGTATACTAAATTGCAAGAAGTACAAGTAAATCGCTGTTGAACCTGAGAGGATTGTTTGTGGCCCTGCATGGTGGGAATGGAGAAAGTAGAAGGACAGGTGCTGCATCTCCTTCGCTTGCACGGGAAGGTGCTGTGGGAAGGAGAGCGGGTGAGTGAGTGGACCAGGATGTCACAGAGGGAGTGGTCCCTTCGGAATGCTGAAAGGGAAGGAGAAGATGTGTTTGGTGGTTTGAACACGCTGGAGGTAGTGGAAATGGCGGAGGATGATTCGTTGAATGTGGAGGCTGGTGGGGTGAAAGGTGAGGACTAGGAGAACCCTATCGTGGTTCTGAGGGGGAGGGGAAGGAGTGAGAGCAGAAGTGCGGGAAATGGAACAGACACGGTTGAGGGCCATGTCAATCACGGTAGAGGCGAATCCTCGGTTGAGGAAAAAGACCTATCGGAAGCACTAGTATGGAAGGTGGCATCATCAGAACGGATGTGACGGAGAAACTGCGAGAATGGAATAGAGTCCTTACAGGAAGCGGGGTGGGAGGAAGTGTAGTTCAGGTAGCTGTGGGAGTCATTTGGCTTATGTTGGATGTTTGTCAATAGCCTATCTTCAGAAATGGAGACAGGAAAGTCGTGGAAGGGAAGAGTCGGAGATAGGCCATGTGAAGGCGAGGGAAGGGTGGAAATGTCTTGAAGGCATGTTTGAGCATTCATGTATCTCCGTAAGTTTGTCCTTAATGGAAATACAATTCTTAAAAAGATTGCTTTTTATATCTGGACACCAATTGCATTTTTGGAAGTCATCTTTTTTGTCTTGGTTATTTTTACGACTGTAGCCTGTCTCTCCCTGCAGATTCTATGGCACCTGGACATTTTCCGACGTAGTTTGAGACAGCTGCCTGGACACGTGTGCTCTGGGAATGCTTGCATATTTTGCGCTTTGAAGGTAAAGTTAAATTTTAACTTTTTGTATATTACTGCTGTAATAATCTCACTTACATGCTCTTCCTCTTTTCTGCATCCTCAGTGTTGAAATCAAGACTTTGTATTGTCTCCTATTCTAAATTACTCTTTCCTAGGACTCCAAAACTGTGAAACTCCAAGTCCCAATACTTTACAATTTAGTTCCTCAATTTAAAAGAATCTCATCAGGATGTAAAATGTACTGGGCTGGTAATTTCACCTATGGTGCCCCACAAATTGTTTGGAAAGAGGCTTGCTTATTGCAGTAGTGTGGAGAAAGCTTCTGTATACAGGAAACTTTGGTTTATCCGGAGGTTGTATGTCCGGAAACCTCGATCTAACGGCAGAAATCAGCAGCTGTTTTGGTTAGGTTTTTTTTCTTCTAGCATTTTTTTTTAACAGTCAGGCCCTGGAAAGCGTCTCTAGCTTAGCAACAGCTTCAGAGACGCTTCCAAGGTACGGGCCGAGTGTTTACAAGCTGTTGCTAAGCAACAGTGTTGTCCGATACGGAGATGAAAACCTCCGTATCCTTCAACATTAGCGCTGGTCTATCCGGAAGTTTTGATAGATCGGCAGCAGCTCGGTGCCGATATCGCGAAGTTTCCTGTACTTTATATCACTTTAACAGGACAATTTACATAAGTGTGTCTTGCTCGCGTTCAGAACCAAGAGGGATCAGTGTAGCATCCTGAAGGCAGTTTCTGCCTGTGAAGTTTAAAATAAAAGCAATTGATTTATCTAATTCTTAAGGTTGAACTAAACACACATTGCCTTTTTTTCCACTGTTGCAAATCATTTATGTTGTTTTCTTGCAGAATATATTTGTAGAATTTCAAAACAGCAGGGAAAAAGCCCTTCCCTCTGATGCTTTACGCAATGCTCTAGCTGAAAGCTTTAAAGATGAGCATCGTTTTCAACTCGGTCTAATGGATGATGCAGCAGAATGTTTTGTAAGTATCCCAGTGATTTTTGGTGTGTTTTATTCATAGAATCATGAGAAACTTACAGCACAGGAGGTGGCCATTTGGCCTGTTGTGCCCCTGCTGGCTCTTTGAAAGAGCAGTCATGCTTAGTCCCACAGCCCCGCTTTTTGTCTGTAACCCTGTAATTTCCTCATCCTCAAGTACCTGTCAAACTCCTTTTTAAAATTGTTTATGGAATCGGCTTCCACCAACCTTTTAGGTACAGCTTTTCAGATCCCGACAACTCTGAGTGGGGGGGGTGGCGGGGGGAGAAAAATCCTCTCGCTCTTTTGCCAATGATTTTAAATCTATGACCTCTGTTTATTGACCCACTTGCCAGAGGGAACAGCTTTTCTTTATCTACTCGATGAAAACCCCACATCATCTTGAAAACCTCTGAGGTCACCTCTTAACTTTCACTGTTCTCCTTGGAACAGAGAAGGTTCCTAACTTTTCCAACCTCTCCTCATAACTGAAGTCCCTGGTAGCATCCTGGTGAATCTCCTTTGTGCTCTTTCTAAGGCCTTTACATCTTTCCTGAAGTGTGGTGACCAGAATTGTCCACAATATTCCAGCTGAGGCCTAACCAGTGATTTCTAAAGTTCTAACCTGATCCCTCTGCTTTTATATTCTATACCTCTATTTATAAACCCAAGTAACCCATATGCTTTTTTAACTACCTTTATTAACTTGCCCTTCCACCTTTAAGGATATATGTATATGGACACCAAGGTCTCCCTGCTCATCCACACTTTTCAAAAATTGTGCATTTATAGTATACTGCATTTCCATATTGGTCCTTCCAAAGTACATCACTTCACCCTTCTCCACATTGAACTCCATCTGCTATGTTTCTGCTCATTTCACCATCCTGTCTGTCACCCGAAGTCGACAACTATCCTTATCGGTGTCTACTACGTTGCTTAGTTTTGTATCATCTGCAAACTTTATAATGCTGCTCCCTACACACGAGTCTAGGGGGGAAAAATTTGGTTGCTTTGCGCCTCCAGTAGGGTGCTAATGGGTCGCAAAGCAACTAGCGCCCGGGCGCGGCAATGTTTGCACCGCTCGCGGAATTGACCAGACATTTTGTGGCGGCGCTAAACACTACCACCACGATCTCCTGCGCCGGCAGATCGTGACGTCAGACGAGCGTGCAATGCCCCGGACCGGATATTGAGTGGCGCCCCCTGCCTTTCGGCCTGCCGCTAGCAATGACCGGTTGAGGGGAACGTTTTTCAGTCGGGAAGGGACTGGCGGAGCGCTATTTAAAGGCGACCGCTTCCTGCCTTTTTTTGTCAGCGACATTTTTGCATTCCGAGAGAGAGAGACTTCTGGAGAGATTCAATGCTGTGTGAAGGAGTTTTGAGTACTGAGCAGCACTTTGCAGGTTCATTTTGATTTGACATTCCATGCATCGATTTAGAAGAGACTATGGGGGCTGCACTCTGAGCTCTTTCCCTGGGCCTCTCCATTGTTCTTTCCAGCAGATTTGATGCACAGGTCTCTCCAGGCCGAGATTCAAGGCTGCAATGAGCAGGGTGTGGATGGAGCGCAAGATCGACCCTCCCCTTTAAGAACTGGCCGGCGCCAGTGTGCCTGTGTTCCATTGCTGACTGACATCACATGAGCTTCGCCAGTGCTTTGAGGTAGCGCCTTGCTCCTCGGCCTTTGCGCCTTAAGACAGGTGTGACGTGCCTGATTTAGCGCTCCAATCACCTCCAGGGGCGATAGAAGCCAAAATTGCAGTCGGAGGCAATAATTAGCGTTGGGCGCTAAACTTTGCGTCTGGACGATAATTGCGCCCCAAGCGGGGTGATACCGAGTTTCTCCCCCTAGGTCATTTATAAAAATTAAAAAGAGCAATGGACTGAACTGACCCTTGGGGAATACCACTACAAACCACTTCCCAGTCTGAAAAGCTACCAGCTACCAACCACCACCACTCTCTGCTTCCTGTCACTGAGCCAATTTCGTATCCATATAGTCATAATGGAACAGAAGGAGGTCATTCGGCCCATCGAGTCCACGCCAGCTCTCTGTAGAGCAATCCACTCAGTCCCACTCCCCCGCTCTATCCCCATAGCCCTGCAAGTTTATTTCCCTCAAGTGCCTTTCCAGTCTCCCCTTGAAAACATTGAGTGTCTCCGCTTCCACCACTTCCGTTGGCAGCGAGTTCCAGGTCCTCACCACTCGCTAAGTCAAAAGGTTTTTCCTCGCATCCCCCCTGTATCTCTTGCCCAAAACCTTAAATCTGTGTCCCCTAGTCCTTGAACCATCAACTAGTGGGAACAGCCTTTCCCCATCTAGCCTATCCAAACCAGTCATAATCTTGCACACCTCTATCAAATCATCCCTTAACCTCCTTTGCTCTAATGAAAACAAATCCAGCTTCTCCAACCTGTCCTTGTAGCTAAGTTTCCCCCATCCCTGGAACTATTCTGGTAAATCTCCTCTGCACCTTCTCAAGGACCTTCACATCCTTCCTAAAGTGTGGTGACCAGAACTGGACGCAATATTCCAGTTGTGGCCTAACCAGCACTTTATGAAGGTTCAGCATAACTTCTCTACTTTTCTACTCAGTACCTCTATTTATGAAGCCCAAGATCCTATATGCTTTGCTAACCACTCTCTCTCTCTCTCTCTCTCTCTCAATATGTCCCGCCACCTTCAGGGACCTATGCACATTAACTCCCAGGTCCCTCTGTCCCTGCACACTCTTTAAAACTGCCATTAAGTGTATATTGTCTCCCTATTCCTTCTGCCAAAATGCATCACCTCACACTTCTCTGTATTAAATTACATGTGCCACTTGTCTGCCCTTTCTGCTAGCCTTTCTATGTCCTGTTGCAGTCGATTGGTATCATCCTCACTGTTTGCCACCCCCCCCCCCCCCAAATTTGATGTAATCGGCAAATTTAGAAATTCTACTCTGTATTCCAATATCCAGGTCATATATCAAAAAAAGCAGTGGCCCCAGCACTGACCCTTGGGGAACACCCACTGTCTACTATCCTCCAGTCTGAAAAACAGCCATTTACCACATCTCGCTGTTTTCTATCCTTAAGCCAATTCCTTATCCAAGCTGCCACTGACCCACCTATTCCATGAGCCTCAATTTTGTTAACCAGCCTTCTATGTGGTACTTTGTCAAGCGCCTTCTGAAAATCCATGTCTACAACATCCATTGCATTCCCTTCATCAATCCTCCCTGTTACTTCATCAAAAAATTCAATTAGATTAGTCAAACATGATCTGACTTTTACAAGTCCGTGTTGGCTCTCCTTAATCAGCTTAAACCTCTCCAAGTGCCTGTTAATTTTTTCCTTGATTATTGTTTCTGAAACTTTACCCACCATTGATAAAATGACCGGCCTGTAGTTAACTGGATTGTCCTTTCACCCTTTCTTGAGCAATGGTGTCACATTTGCCACTTTCCAATCCTCAGGCACCTCCCCCGCATCTAGGGAAGATTGGAAAATTATGGCAAGCCCTTCTGCTATTTCCTCCCCCAATTTCCTTAGCAACCTGGGATGCAAGCCATCTGGACCAGGCAACCTATCCACTCTAAGCATATCTAGTCTTTCTAGTACATCCTGTCTATCAATTTCAGCACTTTCCACTTAACTCCATGGGCTTCCATTTTCTGCTATGCCTGCTATGACAAGCCTGCTATGTGGCACTTTGTAGAATGCCTTCTAAAATTCCATATATACACATCTACTGCTCTACCTCAATGAACCCTTCTGTTACCTCATCATAGAATTCAGTCAAGTTAATCAGACACGATTTGCCTTTAACAAATCAATGCTGGCTTTCCCTGATTAACCCATGCCTTTCCAAATGAAAGTTTATTTTGTCCCTGATGATTTTCAACAACTTCCCCACCACCGATATTGGGCTGACTGGCCTGTAGTTTCCTAGTTTATCCCTCTGCCCTTTTCTTGAATAGTGGTATTACATTAGGAACCCTCCAGTCCTCTGGCACGACTCCGGAATCCAATGAGGATTGAAAGACTGTGACTAATGCCTCTGCTATTTCTACCTTTGCTTCTTTCAGCAACCTGGGATGCATTCCATCTGGCCAGGTGACTTGCCAACTTTCAGTATTGCTAATATATTTTTAGTATGTCTTCTCTATCTATTACAATCCTGTCCACAATTTCCCTCTTTTTAGTGCATCCTTTATGAAGACAGATGCAAAGAACTAATTTAATACTTTAACCATGTCCTCTGTCTCTACATGAAGATTTCCCTTTAGGTCCTTAATAGGCCCAATTTTTTCCACAGCTAACCTCTTACACTTCATATGTTTATAAAATGTTTTAGGGTTCAATTTAATGTTGCCAACTAATCTTTTCTTAACCTCTCTTTGCCTCCTGTATTAACTTTTTCAATTCCCTCTTGTACTTTTCATATTCTTGTTGTTAACTGAATCTTGCTCCTGACATTTATCATAAGCCACCTTTTTCTGTTTTATCTTTTATTTCCTTTGTCATCCGGGTTGCATTATCTTTGGATGCTCTACCATTTCCTTCAAAGGAATATGCCTAGTTTGTACCTGAACTATCTCTTCCCTGAATGCCTTCCATTGTTCCGTTACTGCTTTATCCTGCAATCGCATTTTCCAATCTACCTTCTTAAATCATTGAAATTAGCTCTTTCCCAGTTGAGCATTTTTCCCTTTTGATATTTTCTGGTTTCTTTCCACAATTATTCTAAATCGAATTATGTTGTAGTCACTGTTAGCTAGCTGATATCTACTGTAATGCCCTTCTTGCCCTACTTCATTTCCCAGAACCAGATACAACACTGCTTCCTTCCTCAATGGACTGGAGACATATAGATTGAGAAAATTCTCCTATACACATCAGAAATTCTTTGCCTTCCCTACTGTTAGCACTATGTTTTCTCCAGTTTATTAGGGAAATTAAAGTTGTCTCATATTGCTATTTTTTTGTTACACGCCTTTGAAATTTGCTCTTTTTATTAAAAAATTGTTTATGGGATGTGGGCGTCGCTGGCAAGGCCAGCATTTATTACCCATCCCTAATTGCCCTCGAGAAGGTGGTGGTGAGCTGCCTTCTTGAACTGCTGCTATCCGTGTGGTGAAGGTACTCCCACAGTGCTGTTAGGTAGGGAGTTCCAGGATTTTGACCCAGCAACGATGAAGGATCGGTGATATATTTACAAGTCAGGATGGTGTGTAACTTGGAGGTGGTGGTGTTCCCATGCGCTTGCTGCCCTTGTCCATCTAGGGTGGTAGAGGTCACGGGTTTGGGAGGTGCTGCCGATGAATCCTTGGCGAGTTGCTGCAGTGCATCTTTTAGATGGCACACACTGCAGTCACGGTACGCTGGTGGTGGAGGGAGTGAATGTTTTAAGGTGGTGGTTGGGGTGCCAATCAAGCGGGCTGCTTTGCCCTGGATGTTGTCGAGCTTCTTGAGTGTTGCTGGAGCTGCACTCATCCAAGCAAGTAGAGTATTCCATCACACTCCTTACTTGTGCCTTGTAGATGGTGGAAATGCTTTGGAGAGTCAGGAGGTGAGACACTCGCTGCAGAATACCTAGCCTCTGACCTGCTCTTGTTGCCGCAGTATTTATGTGGCTGGTCCAATTAAGTTTCTGGTTAATGGTGACCCCCAGGATGTTGATGGTGGGGGATTCGGCGATGGTAATGCCGTTGAAAGTCAAGGGGCGGTGGTTAGACTCTCGCTTGTTGGAGATAGTCATTGCCTGGCACTTCTGTGGCGTGAATGTTACCTGCCACTTATCAGCCAAAGCCTAAACGTCGTCCAGGTCTTGTTGCATGCGGGCATGGACTGCTTCATTATCTGAGGAGTTGTGAATGGCACTGAACACTGTGCAGTCATCAGCGAACATCCCCATTTCTGACCTTATGTTGGAGGGAAGGTCATTGATGAAGCAGCTGAAGCTGGTTGGGCCTAGGAAGCTGCCCTGAGGAACTCATGCAGCGATGTCCTGGGGCTGTGATGCTTGACCTTCAACCACCACAACCATCTTCCTTTGTGCTGGGTATGACTCCAACCAGTGGAGAGTTTTCCCCCTGATTCCCATTGACTTCAGTTTTACAAGGGCTCCTTGATGCCACACTCGGTCAAATGCTGCCTTGATGTCAAGGGCAGTCACTCTCACCTCACCTCTGGAATTCAGCTCCTTTGTCCATGTTTGGACCAAAGCTGTAATGAGGTCTGGAGCCGAGTGGTCTTGGTGGAACCCAAACTGGGCATCAGTGAGCAAGTTATTGGTGAGTAAGTGCCGCTTGATAGCACTGTTGATGACACCTTCCATCACTTTGCTGATGTTTGAGAGTAGACTGATGGGGTGGTAATTGGCCAGATTGGATTTGTCCTGCTTTTTGTGGACAGGACATACCTGGGCAGTTTTCCACATTGTTGGTTAGAAGCCAGTGTTGTAGCTGTACTGGAACAGCGCGGCTAGCTCTGGAGCACAAGTCTTCAGCACGATAGCTGGGATGTTGTCTGGGCCCATAGCCTTTGCTGTATTCAGTGCGCTCAGCCGTTTCTTGATATCACGTGGAGTGAATCGAATTGGCTGAAGACTGGCTTCTATGATGGTGCGGACCTCAGGAAGAGGCCGATATTGATCATCCACTCTGCACTTCTGGCTGAAGATGGTTGCAAATGCTTCAGTCTTGTCTATTGCACTCCCGTGCTGGGCTCCACCATCATTGAGGATGGGGATATTCATGGAGCCTCCTCCTCCCGTTAGTTGTTTATTGGTCCACCACCATTCTCGACTGGATGTGGCAGGACTGCAGAGCTTTGATTTGATCCGTTAATTGTGGGATTGCTTAGCCCTGTCTATAGCATGCTGCTTCTGCTTTTTAGCATGCTTCCCCAGGTTGGCACCTCATTTTTAGGTATGACAGGTGCTACTCCTGGCATGCTCTTCTACACGATAGCAAAATACTGCAGATGCTGGAAATCCGAAATAACAACAGAAAATGCTGGAAAAACTCAGCAGGCCAGGCAACATCCGTGGAGAGAAATTAGAGTTGACGTTTCGGGTTGAAACCCTTTTTCAAAACTGGGGACAGCGCGTCTTCTACACTCCTTATAGAACCAGGGCTGGTCCCTTGGCTTGATGATAATGGTAGAGTGAGGGATATGCCGAGCCATAAGGTTAGATTGTGGTGGAATACAATCTCCTTTTTGCTGTTTCGAGCTCTATTTATAACAACCTCCTAGAAATTCAATAGCTCCCTCTTCTTCACTCAAGCCAAATAGATTCAGTCCGACAACCATCTAGTATATCCTTTCTATTTAGAACTGTAACATCATCCTTAATCAACATTGTCACGCCCCCGCCTCTTTTTCCTTCTCTCTCATTCCAGAATACTTAGTAACCAGGAACATTTTTGGCTTTTTTTATCCATATCTCTGTTAATGCAACCACGTCATAATCCCATGTGGCAACTTGTGCCTGCAGCTCACCAACCTTATTAGTTACACTACGGACATTGACGTACATACAGTTTAATACCTCCATCACTTTTGCTATTTTCCTCAATCTGGTCCCTGCAATTTTTGGAATATTTCTATTTTTACTGCTGTTTTTCTCTCTCTCCTCTGATTTCATTGCTGCTCCTTTCTGCTATTTTCTGGTTCCCCTCGTCCTGCCAAATTAGTTTGGTTCAGGTGTAACCAGTCCATCTTGAGCAGGTGCGCCTTCCCCCAGAACCAATCCCAATGCCCCAAGAATCTGAAACCCTTCCTCCTGCACCACTTCTCCAACCATGCATTTACCTGAACTATCTTCCTGTTTCTGTACTCACTGGCACATGGCGCTGGGAGGAGTCGTCTTCTTAGGCAGTCCCTCGGAACCGAGGATGACTTGCTTCCACATTAAAAATGAGTTCGCAGGTGACTGATGAGTCCAATGCAGGACCTACAGTCTCTGTCACAGGTGGGGCAGACGGTGGTTGAAGGGGTGGGTGGGTGGGGTGCTTGGGTTGACGTGCGCTGCCTGCGCTTGGCTTCCGCTTGCTCCCAACGAAGAGACTCGGTGTTCGGTGCCTTCCCGGATGCTTCTCCTCCACTTTGTGCAGTCTTGGGCCAGGGATTCCCAGGTGCCGGTGGGGATGTTGCACTTTTTCAAGGAGGCTTTGAGGGTGTCCTTGAAGCGTTTTCTCTGCCCACCTGGGGCTTTCTTGCCGTGCCGGCGCTCCGAGTAGAGCGCTTGTTTTGGAAGTCTCTTATCGGGCATGCGGACAGTGTGACCCGTCCATTGGTGCTGATCGAGCGTGGTCAAAGCTTCGATGCTGGGGATGTTGGCCTGAGCAAGAACACTGACGTTTGTGCGCCTATCCTACCAATGGATTTGCAGGATCTTGCGGAGGCAGCGTTGGTGGTACCTCTCCAGTGCTTTGAGGTGCCTGCTGTACATGGTCCATGTCTCTGAGGAATACAGCCGGGCCGGTATCACTGCTGCTCTGTAGACCATGAGCTTAGTGCCGGGTTTGAGGTCCGGGTCTTCAAGCACTCTCTTCCTCAGGCGACCGAAGGCTGCACTGGCACACTGAAGGCGGTGTTGGACTTTGTCGTCGACGTCTGCCCTTGTTGACAGTAGGCTCCTGAGGTATGGAAAGTGGTCCACGTTGTCCAAGGCCTTGTCGTGGATTTTGATAATCGGGGGGCAGTACTGTGTGGTGGGGGCAAGTTGGTAGAGGACCTTTATCTTACGGATGTTTAGTGTAAGGCCCATGCTCTCGTACGCTTCGGTGAAATTGTTGACGATGGTTTGGAGTTCGACCTCCGAGTGAGCGCAGACGCAAGCGTCGTCTGCGTACTGTAATTCGATGACAGAGGATGGGACGACCTTGGAGGTTGAACAGTTTCCCGTTTGTTCTGTAAATTAGCTCCACTCCAGTGGGGAGCTTATTGAGGCTGAGATGGAGCATTGCAGCAAAGAAGATAGAGCAGAGCGTTGGTGCGATGACGCAGCCTTGCTTGACCCCGGTTCATACGTGAATTGGGTCTGTGGTGGAACCATTGGTCAGGATCACGGCTTGCATGTCGTCGTGAAGCAGGCGGAGGATAGTGACAAACTTTTGAGGGCAGCCGAATTTGAGGAGGACACTCCATAATCCCTCACGGTTGACTGTCGAAGGCCTTTGTGAGATCAAAGAAGGCCATGTACAGCGGTTGGTACTGTTCCCTGCATTTCTCTTGTAATTGACGTGCGGTGAAGATCATGTCCATTGTGCCCCTTAGTGGGTGGAATCTGCATTGCAACTCTGGGAGGAGCTCCTCGGCCACTGGGAGAAGGCGATTGAGAATTCTTGCAATGACTTTCCCTGTGGCAGACAGCAGGGAAACTCCTCTGTAATTACCACAATCGGACTTGTCACCTTTCTTGAAGATGGTCACAATTACGGCGTCTGAGATCCCCTGGCATGCTCTCCTCCTTCCAGATAAGAGAAATGAGTTCATGAATTCGCGTCAGTAGTTGCTTCTCCGCCATGCTTTAGTGCCTCAGCGGGGATTCCATCTGCTCCTGAGGCCTTGTTGTTCTTCAGTTGTCGGATGGCCTTTTCAACCTCATGCCGGGCTGGGGTTGTGCTGAGATGGTGGCGGGTAGCATGCTGTGGGATGGAGTTGAGGACACTCGTATCGAAGACAGAGTCGTGGTTAAGGAGATCTTCGAAGTGCTCCTTCCGGCGGGCACTGACTGCCTCTCTGTCCTTGATGAGTACCTCTCTGTTCTTGGCCCGCAGTGGGGTAGGACCTTGGGTGCTTGGGCCGTAGATGGTCTTGACTGCGCTAAAGAATCCACGCACGTCGTGCTTGTCGGCTAGCTGCTGGATCTCCTGCGCTTTTTCCACCCACCATCTGTTCTTTAGGTCGTGAGTTTTTTGTTGGACCTTGGCCTTCAGGCTTCTGTAGAGCTGCTTTCTTGCTCTCGAGTTCTGTCGCTGTTTCCAGATCAGGAATGCCTTGCGCTTGCGGCTTATTAGCTCCTGGATCTCCTGGTCATTCTTGTCGAACCAGTCTTGGTGTTTCCTGGTCGAGTGACCGAGCGTCTCTTCACAGGTGCTGATTATGGATGCCTTGAGTGCAGACCAGACGCTGTGGGCACTCTGGGTCTCTGCATCACTGGGAGTCGTCAGGTTGTTTGTGAGGCGCAGGCTGAATAGGGCTTTCTTAGCGGGGCCTTTGAGTGCTCCAGTGTTAATTTTCCTGCGGCGTTGTTTCTGTTGCCGCCGCTGTTTTGGGGCTACATTGATGGCGATGACAGAGCGAGTGATGCGGACGTCCTTGCGGTCCCTCACTCGGATGATGACGTAGTCCAGCAGATGCCAGTGCTTGGAATGAGGGTGCTGCCATTAAGCCTTGTACTTGTCTCTCTGACGGAACAAGGTGTTGGTTATGACGAGGCCATGTTCTAAGCATTTCGACAGGAGGAAGATACCGTTGGAGTTGGCTTTCCCTACCCCCTCTCTGCCGATCACACCTCCCCAGAGGTATGTGTCCTTTCCAACTCTGGGATTAAAGTCGCCAAGGAGGATCAGCTTGTCGCCCGTTGGGACTCTGGACAGGGATTGTTTGAGGCTGGAGTAGAATTCCTCTTTGGTCTCGTCGTTGGTTTCCAGTGTTGGGGCGTACGTACTGATGACCGTAGCGCATTGGTTCCGGGCTAGGGTGAGTTGAAGAGTCACCCTAGATTAATAGGGTAATCCTGAGATTAATACCTTTTTGAGGTCCTGTTTTTTAATCTTTTTCTAGGTTCTGAAACCCTTCCTGAAGGACGTCAATACTTTTTTTTAACCTATACCATTGGGTCCAACATGGACCATGACTTCTGGCTATTCTCCTGCACTCGCTTAGTGATATCCTTTACCCTGGCACCATTTGGGAATCATGTTTGTGGTTGCAGAAATGTCTGTTTATGCCCCTAACTGTTGAATCCCCTATGACTACTGCATTTTTACTCTTTTTGAACCTGTGTGCAGTCAAATCTCCTTTGGTGCCAGGGGTTTGATTCTTACTGCATTCTTCCAAGCAGTCGTTGCCCTCTCCACTATCTAAAACTGAAAACTGTTTTAACGAGTGCCACTGGCTTGGGGGATTCCTGTACTATCTGTGACTTCCTCCTACCCTATCTGGTGTTCACCCACGCTCTCACCTTCTGCGGCAGTGGGGTGACCACCACCTGGAACGTACGATCCAGGAAACTCTTGACTCCCGGATACGCTGTAGTGCCACCAGCTGCTCCTAAAGCTCCAAAATTCAGAGCTTGAGCTCGAGCAACTTGCGGCACTTCTTGCACAAATGGTTATCCACGATGCATGAGGTGTCCTCGAGTTCCCGCATGAAACATAGAAACATAGAAGATAGGAGCAGGAGTAGGCCATTCGGCCTCTCGAGCCTGCTCCGCCATTCAATGCGATCATGGCTGATCATCCAAATTCAGTACCTGCTTTCTCCCCATATCCTTTGATCCCTTTAGCCTTAAGAAATATATCCAACTCCTTCTTGAATATATTTAATGAATTGGCCTCTACTGCCTTCTGTGGTAGAGAATTCCACAGGTACACCACTCTCTGGGTGAAGAAATTCCTCCTCATTTCTGTCCTAAATGGCCTACTCCTTATCCTTAGACTGTGACCCCTGGTTCTGGACTCCCCGACCATCGGGAACATCCTTCCTGCATTTAGTCTGTCCAGTCCTGTCAGAATTTTATAAGTTTCAATGAGATCCCCTCTCATTCTTCTAAACTCCAGCAAGTACAAGTCCAATCGACCCAATCTCTCCTCATACGTCATTCCTGCCTTCCCAGGTATCAGCCTGGTGAATCTTCGCTGAACTCCTTCCATGGCAAGAACATCCTTCCTCAGATAAGGCGACCAAAGCTGCATACAATACTCAAGATGTGGTCTCACCAAGGCCCTGTATAACTGCAGCAAGACATCCTTGTTCCTGTACTCAAACCCTCTCGCTACGAAGGCCAACATACCATTTGCCTTCTTAACCGCCTGCTGCACCTGCATACTTACCTTTAGCGACTGGTGCACAAGGACACCCAGGTCTCGTTGCACTTCCTCTTCTCCCAATCTATTGCCATTCAGATAATCTGCCTTCCTGTTTTTGCCACCAAAGTGGATAACCTCACATTTAGCCACGTTATATTGCATCTGCCATGCTTTTGCCCAATCACCCAACCTGTCCAAATCATCCTGGAGTTTCTCGGCATCCTCCTCACAGCACACACGCCCACCCAGCTTTGTGTTGTCTGCAAATTTGGAGATATTGCATCTAGTTCCCTTGTCTAGATCATTAATATATATTGTGAATAGCTGGGGTCCAAGGACCGGTCCCTGTGGTACCCCACTAGTCCCTGCCTGCCACTCGGAAAAAGACCCGTTTATTCCAACTCTTTTTGCTTTCTGTCTGCCAACCAGTTCTCTATCCAAGTCAATACCTTGCCCCCAATCCCATGTGCCTTAACTTTACACGCTAATCTCTTATGCGGGACCTTATCAAAAGCCTTCTGAAAGTCCAAATACACCACATCCACTGGTTCTCCCTTATCTATTTTACTAGTTACATCCTCAAAAAATTCCAGTAGATTAGTCAAGCACGAGTTACCTTTTGTAAATCCATGTTGACTTTGTCCGATCCTGTCACTGTTTTCCAAGTGCTCTGCTATTACATCTTTTATAATGGACTCTAGCATTTTCCCCACTACCGATGCAGGCTTACCGGTCTGTAATTCCCAGTTTTCTCTCTACCACCTTTTTTGAATAGTGGGGTAACATTAGCTACCCTCCAATCCATGGGCACTGTTCCAGATTCCATCGAATGTTGGAAGATGATCAGCAATGCATCTACTATTTTTAGGGCCACTTCCTTAAGTACCCTAGGATGTAGATTATCAGGCCCTGGGGATTTATCTGCCTTTAATCCCAATTTCCCTAACACCATTTCCCTACAAATACTGATTTCTTTCAGTTCTTCCCTTTCATCAGACCCTATGTTCCCTGACATCTCTGGGAGGTTATTTGTGTCCTCCTTTGTGAAGACAGAACCAAAATATGTATTTAATTGGTCCGCCATTTCTTTGTTCCCCATTATAAATTCCCCTGATTCTGTCTGCAAGGGACCTACGCTTGACTTCACCAATCTTTTTCTCTTCACATATCTATAAAAGCTTTTACAGTCAGTTTTTATGTTCCCTGAAAGCTTACTCTCATATTCTATTTTCCCTTTCTTAATTAATCCCTTTGACCTCCTTTGTTGAATCCTAAACTGCTCCCAATCCTCAGGTTTACTGCTTTTTCTGGCCAATTTATATGTCATCTCCTTGGATCTTATGCTATCCCTAATTTCCCTTGTTAGCCACGGTTGAGTCACCTTTTTTGTTTTATTTTTATGCCAAACTGGGATGAACAAATTCTGTAGTTCATCCATGCGGTCTTTGAATGTTTGCCATTGCCTATCCACCGTCAACCCTTTGAGTGACGTTCCCCAATCAATCCTACCCAACTCGCGCCTCAGACCATCGTAGTTTCCTTTATTTAAATTCAGGACCCTAGTCTCTGAGTCAACTATTTCATTCTCCATCTTAATGAAGAATTTGATCATATTATGATCGCTCCGACCCAAGGGGCCTCGTACAACAAGATTGCTAATTAATCCTTTCTTGTTACATAATACCCAGTCTAAGATGTCCTGATCTCTGGTTGATTCCTTGACATATTGGTCCAGGAAACCATCCCGTAAACACTCCAGGAATTCCTCCTCCACAGTATTGTTACTAATTTGGTTAGCCCAGTCTATATGTAGATTAAAGTCACCCATGATGACTGCTGTGCCCTTATTGCACGCTTCTCTAATTTCCCTTTTAATGCCATCCCCAAGCTCCGCATTACTGTTTGGAGGTCTATATACCACTCCCACTAACGTTTTCTGCCCCTTGGTATTTCTCAGTTCTACCCATACAGATTCCACATCATCAGAGCTAATATCCTTCCTTACAATTGTGTTAATCCCTTTAACCAGCAATGCTACCCCACCTCCCTTTCCTTTTTGCCTATCTTTCCTGAATATTGAATACCCCTGGATGTTGAGTTCCCAACCTTGGCCACCCTGGAGCCATGTTTCCGTAATCCCAATCAAATCATATTCGTTTACCTCTATTTGCGCAGCTAATTCATCCACCTGGATCATCGCATGGAACAGGATGTGCATGCAATGGAACCCTGCTGACTTGCCATGATAGTCAATTCACTGACCTCTAAATCACTGAGACCTTGACCACTAAATCACTTGACACTGAACTCTTTTATATATAAAAAAAAAGTCTGACGCTGACCTCTAAGAGAGTAAGGGGGAAAAATTCAGTTGCTTTGTGCCTTCTGTTAGTGCCCTAAGAGGGTGCTATTCGGGCGCAAAGCATCTAGCGCCCGGGCGCAACGAAGTTTGCGCCGCTCGTGAAATTGACCAGACATTTTGCGGCGGAGCTAAACACTATCGCCACGATCTCCTGCGCCTGCAGATCGTGACGTCAGTTGAGTGTGTAGCGCCTCCGACCGGATATTGAGTGGCGCCCCCTGCCTTTCCGCCTGCTGCTAGCAACGACAGGTAGAGGAGAACGTTTTGCAGTCGGGAAGGGACTGGGGGAGCGCTTTTTAAAGGCGGCCGCTTCCTGCCCCTCTTTGTCGGCGACATTTTTGCGCCACGCATTGAGAGAGAGAGACTTCTGGAGAGATTCAACTGTGTGAAGGAGTTTTGGGTACTGAGCAGCACTTGCTGGTTCATTTTGATTTGATCTTCCTTGCATCGATTTAGAAGCGACTATGAGGGCTGCACTCTGAGCTCTTTTCCTGGGCCTCTCTATTCTTTCCAGCAGATTTGATGTACAGGTCTCTCCAGGTCGAGATTCAAGGCTGCAATGAGCAGGGTGTGGATGGAGAGCAAGATCGACCCTCTTTACGAATTGGATGGTGCCAGTGTGTCTGTGTTCCATTGCTGACTGACATCACATGAGCTTCGCCAGTGCGCTGAGGTGGCGCTCAGCGTTGGCGCCTTGAGAGGTGTGTGGCGCCTGATTTAGCGCTCCAATCACCTCCAGGGGCGATAGAAGCCAAGTTTGCAGTCGGAGGCGATAATTAGCGTCGGCGCTAAACTTTGCGCCTGGCCGATAATTACACCCCAAACGGGGCGATACCGAATTTCTCCCCCATTGATACTAAAATAGTAAAATTAACACAAAACACTGGAATTGATATGTATCAATGTAAAACACAATGGAAACTACCATCATTGAATTATCAACAACCGTGAAAAAACTAATAATTTAATGAAACAAACTAACACTTGCCTGTTACCCACCAGTCTGCTCGGTCTACTGCAGTGGTGTCACCATTTGAATTTCTTTCTCCGTTTTCTGTGTTCAGCTCGCACTCTAACTTGCTCTCTGCGCTCTTGCTGTCTCTTCGCCTCCAGTTCTCCCGCTTTTATCTGTTGGCTTCTTGCACTGTTTCCTCTCCGGCTCGCTCTCAAATATTGTAAATTATTAGTTTAATTTGAAATTGCACGTCTGGTCCAGTGGCATGGTTGTGTTCCAGGAAGGGCTCCTGTGACGCAACTTCGGATTCATACAAGAATCTACAAACATTGCGACAAACAGACGCCAGAGATCGATCATCAGCATATTGGGTGTAGTGGAGGATGGATTCCCATAAGGAGCTATCCAAATCAGAATTTAGTTAATCAAATTGGGGAGATAGTTTGATGCTGGGGGAGCACCATTGTCCTAAGCTTCCCAAACAGTGCAAATTCTCACAAGACCAGGTAAATTTAAAGATAAGAGGAGAAATTACAAGGAGATCTCTGTCCTAAGGCGGCATATAAAGTGCAGCATAGGCAGAAGCAAAGCACTAGGAAGAAATCAAGATCTAGGGGTATAGTGGACATAGTTAAATCTGCAGTCAAAGGTAATAAAGATTAAAGTAAACTCAAAGGCTGCATGTAACAGAAGGTTAATTAAAACGGGACAAATGAAAGAGACAAAGAAAGATAGGGGCATATGTATAAAGCAAAAAGAGGTGAACAAAAAAAAGTAAGATTTAAAAGGCAACAGAAGATAGCAGTAAAAGTAAATGGAAGTTGCAATGTATATTTGTTGTAGAATGTTTACAAATAGCTGGGCTACAAGATGTGAAAATGCCTACTGATCAATATGCTTAAATAAACTGTTATGGCTTTAGAGAGGTAAGTACAAGGACAAACACAAGTGAGGGATTATTGAGGGCAAATGGAAATTGTTAGACTCTAAGTGGGTCACTACAGGTCAGTGGATGGTCCAGACTTTCACTGGAACATTGAGGCAGCTACTAAAAATCAGTTAAATTATCTGGGGGCAGGGGAGACGAGATTCAATGAAATGAAGGAACAACTAAAGCAAATGGATAGGTGGCTGTCTGTAGCATGTGAGCATCTGCATCCCAGCTGATTTGCAGATTAAATTCATCTTTATCTTAGCTGCAGTTTTCATCAAATATTACCTGTTTGTCAGACTACGATCCAGAGCCATTCCAAGATGATTTGGGAAGTCATTGTGCCTGTTTACCATAAAGAAGATTTAAACACAAGATCCTATTTGAAAGTGGGGTGGATTTAAAAAGTTTTTCAAAAGGCAAGTGTGCATGTAACTAGAATGGTTGAGCTATTTGGTAACATTTATTTTTGTGGTTTCTGAATAGAATTAGTATAACGGAATTCGCTCTTCAAGTGAGAAAAGCTGCCCCGCACTTCCCAAGAATTTGTGTTCACAGATTTTGAAATATTGCATGTGACTTCTTGCCTTGAATAGCTTTTAATAGCTAACTATCTCTGATTTTGTTCTAGTTGGTCCTGAGATAAGTCCTAAACATGTTTTCAGCAATTCTTTTTCAGTTGCATATCCGAATATGTTAAAAAAAACAAAAAAAAAAAACACACTTTTTAAAATCTCCAGACAAAGAATTGGCCAGCTTTGAGTAAATTTTGGCAATATTATTGAGTCATAACCAGGCTGGCTATAGATTTCACAAGACTTTGCCATCAAGCTCTTTCCTCTATTAACTGCTGCAACTGGCTTCTCATGTAGTAGTTCTTCCTTTTAAGTTCACCTGTACACAGTCCCATTGTCTCAACTTTGCCTTCCCTTGGTGTTTTCTTAGCCATTTCATTAGCTCCTGAAGCTACATAACACCAGCCCATTGCATTCCTTAATAGCATTGGTCATTAGCTGGTACTCTATCTTCCATGTACAGCATGTCCCAAGAGCATCGGCCACTACTTTTGTCTTTTATCTTGGCACCAAATAAAATAATTGATCACACACTGCCCTCTTACACGCTCTTTCTCAGTTTGTGTATTTCTTCTTCAGTGTGGTTTCCATAGTCCATTAAATACTTCCAACTAGAGCAACATGTTTCTTAACCTCTGAGTATATGGCTTCATACCACTTCTACCTCCGTACCATCACTGTTTGCATGTTTTTTTTTGTTGTTTTTTTTTAAGTGTTCCTTCATTCTTCTGTGTTGTTCTTCATTAAACTTTGGAAACTTCTATCCTTCATTACCCAACTCCTTAAATATTATAACAACTAAAAATCAGACGCTGCCTGACCTGGGTATTTCCAGCATTTTGTGTTATTTAAGAATCCAACGATAAGGGTAACATCACTCACTTTTTCCCAGGTCCTAGCATATTTTTATACCTTCAATCTCACAGCCTTTGGTGCTGCTACATTCACTTACCATGACTGTATTGAACGCGATGAGTGATTATTACAGCCCTGATCACTTCTGTCCACTTCAAACCATTTTTTTCTTTGAGTTCTTACTTATCTTTGTCTTGTACATTTCCTTGAGCAGTTTGGTAAATTTTCCACGCAACATCTACCCATACATGATTAAACATTGAGACAGATCCACGTGGACTTTGGGGATGGAGATATAAATGAGGCTAAGATACAACAGCAGGTCCAAACAAAAATAGAAAACCAGTGGTTGAACCAAATGTCATCTGTCTGATAGGAAAGGTTAAGAAAACAATTGACAGATGGTGTGATTTGGACATGGACAGCAGATGTGTCATGCAACAATGGCTTAAAAAGCAGCGAGAATGTCAAAGGTAAGACATGACTGTGAAGAGGTTTTAGAGAGGAAAGTAGCAAAAATGAAAAAGTGAACAGAATGAGAACTGATTTTAAATTAACTCAGTGGGGGAAAAAAACTCTGAACAAGGGTTTAAAAAAAAGCATCATGTGATGAGGAAGTATCTTGCATGAATTGGTTCCAGAAATTATTGAACAGAAAGATGCTGTTCAGATAATGGCTTGTTCTTCAGCATCTTCAACACAGTTTTTCAGAGACTGTTGCCTCCTTCATGCAGGTCAAGTGTCTCTTGTCTGTCTCCTGTAATGTATTTTACGTCATAGGATATCTGCAACATTTCTTTGATTTATGATTAAATTCAGCTCCTTTTGTGTGCATCTTCCTGCAATTTTAGTCTTTTCTATAACTCTTGCATCATTGCATTAGATTTACTAGGACTTCTTCTGGTTTGTTGATTTGTCAAGGCTAAACTGGAAAACATCCAGATTGGCTGCCACCGGTCCTAAACTGGGATCCTGCACAAGTCAATATACCTTCTTTTTGAACCTCTTAGTTCAGCCATGGCTCAGTGGGTAGCACTCTCGGCTCTGAGTCAGAAGATTGTGGGCTTAAGTCCCACTGCAGAAACTTGAGCACAAAAATCTAGGCTGACACTCCAGTGCGGTGCTGAGGGAGTACTGCATTGTCAGATGTGCTGACTTTCGGATGAGACGTTGAACAGAGGGCCCCGTCTGCGCTCTCGGGTGGACTTAAAAGATCCTATGGCACTATTTCAAGAAGAGCAGGGGGGGGGGGGGGGGGGGAGTTATCCTCCGTGTCCTGGCCAATATTTATCCCTCAAATATCCTCACTAAAGCAGATTATCTGGTCATTATCACAGTGCTGCTTGTGGGAGCTTGCTGTGCACAACATTACAACAGTGACTACACTTCAAAAAAGTACTTCATTGGCTGTAAAGCATTTTTGGGATGTCCTGAGGTCATGAAAGGTGCTATATAAATGCAAGTCTTGCATGTAATCTTAAACTTGGTCATGGAAGACTGCACTCTGCATGGCTAGTGACATTCAGACACTAGTTATGAATCAATCGTATTTAATTTTGCAATAAAATTGAATAGTTTTCAGGCTGGATTTCCTAACTAAGGTAATTTCCTTGGGCATCTTTGAAACAGCAATCCATTGCCAAATCAGTTAAACTGTCATATGGAGCAACCACATGTTTACCAAATGCCACTAGCATGAATTATGTTATGAAAAGGGGGACAGGAAGGAATTGAAGAATTCCAAGGACATTAATCTGCTAGAGTACTGCTGAATCAGATGTATTTAGAAGGAATGCTGTAGAAAAGTTGATGTGGAGTTAACCAGCTTTTCCTGTTGATACAGCTGATTGGAAGTTACTGAATTTCATTATATCTATTTGTGAAGCACCTTGGGGTGTTTTTTTTATGTTAACAGGCACTATATAAATGCAAATAATGACCATAGCCAAATCTGCAATTATCTTTACTTCTGATTCCTGTTGGATCTTTTTAATGCTCTTTGATTCATTTATGAAAGATTGCCTCAGGACTCTCCGAACATTATGCAAGGAAACATCTGTCTTCACTCTGCACTACCATTTTATATTAAAAGAAACCTTCCTTGTACCAGCAGTGTAAGTTGAAGTTAAATGTGAAGGCAAATGCTGATGCTTGGAACAGATTTGTATCTCCGATTTCAAATGTTTGTAATTTCAGTGGAAATTTTAACAGGACATGTATATAGTTGTGACCTTTATTTGAAGAGAGTCTGTTGCTCCACTAATGTCTTATATTGAGTGACATATATGTGGATTTGACTCATCTGTTTTCTCTCATTTTTCTATTGATTTTAATTGTTGCCTAAAGTTATCAACAGATCTTGAGGAAAAGGGTACATTTTAATCTTTCAGTGCTTCTGGTGTTCAACCATAATGGGAATTCTCTGCTGTGAGCACTAAAGACAATAATTTGCCCTAACTATATTGGACCTGGAATCATGCCCATGTTTCTGATGCTAGCATCACAAAATTTCACTTTAATTTCCTTTTAGGAGAATATTTTGGAGAGAATTCACTTGCACATCGTCTCAGACACTGAAATGGATACATGCACTGCTAAGTCTTGCATCACCCACCAGAAGTTTGCCATGACGCTTTATGAGCAGGTGAGATATGAAAATTTTTATGCAGAATAAATACTATATAACTAAATATATGATCTATATGAAAAACAAAAGTGACAGGCAGAGAAATCAAGGGTTTAAATCAAACATGGCCACAGTAAATAATAATTCTAAAAGATCTAAGAGCATTAAAAAAACAAGCCTGAAGGCTTTGTGTCTTAATGCGAGGAGCATTCGTAATAAGGTGGATGAATTAGCTGCGCAAATAGAGGTAAACGAATATGATATGATTGGGATTACGGAAACATGGCTCCAGGGTGGCCAAGGCTGGGAACTCAACATCCATGGGTATTCAATATTCAGAAAAGATAGGCAGAAAGGAAAAGGAGGTGGGTAGCATTGCTGGTTAAAGAGGGGATTAACACAATTGAAAGGAAGGATATTAGCTCTGATGATGTGGAATCTGTATGGGTAGAACTGAGAAATACCAAGGGGCAGAAAACGTTAGTGGGAGTGGTATATAGACCTCCAAACAGTAATGCGGAGCTTGGGGATGGCATTAAAAGGGAAATTAGAGAAGCGTGCAATAAGGGCACAGCAGTCATCATGGGTGACTTTAATCTATATATAGATTGGGCTAACCAAATTAGTAACAATACTGTGGAGGAGGAACTCCTGGAGTGTATACGGGATGGTTTCCTGGACCAATATGTCGAGTAACCAACTAGAGATCAGGCCATCTTGGACTGGGTATTATGTAATGCGAAAGGATTAATTAGCAATCTTGTGCGAGGCCCCTTGGGTCAGAGCGATCATAATATGATAGAATTCTTCATTAAGATGGAGAGTGAAATAGTTGACTCAGAGACTAGGGTCCTGAATTTAAATAAAGGAGACTACGATGTATGAGGTGCGACTTGGGTAGGATTGATTGGGGAATGTCACTCAAAGGGTTGACGGTGGATGGGCAATGGCAAACATTCAAAGATCGCATGGATGAACTACAGAATTTGTTCATCCCAGTTTGGCATAAAAATAAAACAAAAAAGGACTCAACCGTGGCTAACAAGGGAAATTAGGGATAGCATAAGATCCAAGGAGAGGACATATAAATTGGCCAGAAAAAGCAGTAAACCTGAGGATTGGGAGCAGTTTAGGATCCAACAAAGGAGGACAAAGGGATTAATTAAGAAGGGGAAAATAGAATATGAGAGTACGCTTGCAGGGAACATAAAAACTGACTGTAAAAGCTTTTATAGATATGTGAAGAGAAAAAGATTGGTGAAGTCAAGCGTAGGTCCCTTGCAGTCAGAATCAGGGGAATTTATAATGGGGAACAAAGAAATGGCAGACCAATTAAATACATACTTTGGTTCTGTCTTCACAAAGGAGGACACAAATAACCTCCCAAAGATGTTGGGGAACACAGGGTCTAATGAAAGGGAGGAAGTGATAGATATCATTATTTGTAGGGAAATGGTGTTAGGGAAATTGATGGGATTGAGGGCCGATAAATCCCTAGGGCCTGATAATCTACATCCTAGGGTACTTAAGGAAGTGGCCCTAGAAATAGTAGATGCATTGCTGGTCATCTTCCAAAATTCGATAGACTCTGGAACAGTACCCATGGATTGGCGGGTAGCTACTGTTACCCCACTGTTCAAAAAGGGTGGTAGAGAGAAAACGGGGAATTAGACCGGTAAGCCTGACATCGGTAGTGGGGAAAATGCTAGAGTCCATTATAAAGGATGTAATAGCAGAGCACTTGGAAAAAAGTGACCGGATCGGACAAAGTCAACATGGCTTTACAAAAGGTAAATCGTGCTTGACTAATCTACTGGAATTTTTTGAGGATGTAACTGGTAAAATAGATAAGGGAGAACCAGTGGATGTGGTGTATTTGGATTTTCGAAAGGCTTTCGATAAGGTCCCGCATAAGAGATTAGCGTGTAAAATTAAGACACATGGGATTGGGGGCAAGGTATTGACTTGGATAGAGAACTGGTTGGCAGACAGAAAGCAAAGAGTTGGAATAAACGGCTCTTTTTCCGAGTGGCAGGCAGTGACTAGTGGGGTACCGCAGGGATCGGTCCTTGGACCCCAGCTATTCACAATATATATTAATGATCTAGACGAGGGAACCAGATGTAATATCTCCAAGTTTGCAGACGAGACACAGCTGGGTGGGCGTGTGCGCTGAGGAAGATGCCGAGAAACTCCAGGATGATTTGGACAGGTTGGGTGATTGGGCAGAAGCATGGCAGATGCAATATAACGTGGATAAATGCGAGGTTATCCACTTTGGTGTCAAAAACAGGAAGGCAGATTATTATCTAAATATCAATAGATTGGGAGAAGGGGAAGTGCAACGAGACCTGGGCGTCCTTGTGCACCAGTCGCTGAAAGTAAGCATGCAGGTGCAGCAGGCAGTTAAGAAGGCAAATGGTATGTTGGCCTTCGTAGCAAGAGGGTTTGAGTACAGGAACAAGGATGTCTTGCTGCAGTTGTACAGGGCCTTGGTTAGACCGCACCTTGAGTATTGTGTGCAGTTTTGGTCGCCTTATCTGAGGAAGGATGTTCTTGCCTTGGAAGGCGTGCAGCGAAGATTCACCAGGCTGACACCTGGGATGGCAGGAATGACGTATGAAGAGAGATTGGGTCGATTGGGATTGTACTCGCTGGAGTTTAGAAGATTGAGAGGGGATCTCATCGAAACTTATAAAATTCTAACAGGACTAGACAGACTAGATGCAGGAAGGATGTTCCCGATGGTCGGGGAGTCCAGAACCAGGGGTCACAGCCTAAGGATAAGGGGTAAGCCGTTTAGGACAGAGATGAGGAGGAATTTCTTCACCCAGAGAGTGGTGAACCTGTGGAATTCTCTGCCAAAGAAGGCAGTAGAGGCCAATTCATTAAATATATTCAAGAAGGAGTTGGATATATTTCTTAAGGCTAAAGGGATCAAGGGATATGGAGAGAAGGCAGGAACAGGGTACTGAATTTGGATGATCAGCCATGATCTCATTGAATGGCGGAACAGGCTCAAGGGGCCGAATGGCCTACTCCTGCTCCTATCTTCTATGTTTCTACGTAGTAGGCTTTGAAGAAATACAGATTTCTTAACTTTATGATGGCAAATGCTGTGTGAGGCATCATGTGGGACAGAAAATTGCAGCAATGTACAGTATATGTAAATGTGTAAAAGCTTTTGCTTTGGAGAACTATGGTTATTGTACTGAAATAGTATTCTGATTTAAAAAAAAAGTTATTTAACATTCGCAGCTTTCCTTTGCATCACTGGAATGTACTGATGGTTTTGGAGCAATAGAATTTTTTTGAATTAAAAGTAACCATGCACTCAACAAAAAAAAAAGGGAAAATCAGTCACAGTTCCCTTCTATTTTTGATTCCATGTTAGTAGATCATGTGCTCAAGTCGTTGTGGTTTGCACACATTATCTAGGCTGACACTTCAGTGCAGCCCTGAGAGAGTGCTGCAATGTTGGAGGTGCTGTGTTTTGGAATAGATGTTAAACCGAGATCCCATCTACCTGTTCTCATTGTGTCCTAGCCAGCATTTATCACTCACTGACTACCAAAACAGATTAGCTGGTCATTTATATCATTGAGGTTTGTGGGACCTTGCTGTATTCTGATTGGCTGCTGCATTTGCCTATATGACAGCAGTAAACTACACTTCAAAGGTAATTAATTGATTGTGTAGAATTGTGTTTATCCTGGGGATATGAAAGCTGCTTTATAAACACATTGATTTGTCCTTCTTTCCAGGTGAAGCAAACTAAGGTTGTTGCATGAAGTCGTTTTGTACGTTTTCACCAAGCATTGTAATAATCTGAGCAGATAAAATAATGCATGCTTCAATGCTGGAATGCTGCAAATCAGCTTGAATGTATGTCTTAAGAATCCTTATAGGAGTTTCTTTGGTGGACTTCTGATTATATGAAGCAGAATCCTGGATTACCTACATTTTTACAGTAATCCTTTCAAAGCAGCTCAGTCTCCACATACGAATTTTTTTTCCAACTTGCTGTTTGATTCCTTTTTCTGACTTGTGCAGCTACTTTAATTTTGTGTATGTGTTATGTTATCCTTGTTGCACAGGAGGTCTTGTGCTTTCTCTGGTCAAATTAGTATGGGTTTGTTCAGGACAAGGTCTTGTATGCGACCAAGTGGGGGAAGATTACTTAACCACTGGCATTGTTAAGATGTAAATTGCTTGACAAGCTAATGCTCCTCATTGTGTGATGGCAATTTTATTTATACGAGGAGCTTGAACTTCTTTCAAAGATTGAGGAAGAGCATCCCCTGCAATGCTTAATGTAACATTGGCCCAAAAATTGCAGTCGGCGGCATAGCTACAGAGTACACCGCCGACCTCCGAAAAGAATACGAACTTACCTTATGCGAGGCCTAGAACGTAAACGTGCAGTTCGGCGCTGCAGAGTTGTGCGCAGCGTATTAAATCACGAAGACCAGGAGAGCAGCGTACAGCCTATATGTAAGGGAAGACATGTCCACAAAAGCTCTCAAAAGTAAGCAACGCCCATAGAAACTTCTTTCAGTCTCTTCCATTGAAATTACACTTTAAAAACTATTAAATACTTTTAATTAAACTGGTACTTGGACTTATTTCATATCAGCATTTTGTTAAAATTATGCAACAAAATATCATCTGTTTTCCACTTGAAGGTTAGAAAAGATCATTTGAGGTCAATGGAAAGATTCTTGTTGTTTGACCGTTTACTAAAGTGAAATAAATCCTTCAGCGGTTAAAACCGTTTCTGTCACTTGGGAAGTGTATTAAACGTTATTTATATTTCATACTAAGAAACTTGTTCCTTTTCTTATTTACACTAAGGAACGTTGTAGAGTGTTTTGCTCACCCAAAGAATTACTTGTGCTGTACTTCAAACATCCCGGCTTTTTAAATTAAAGATGTGTTTGGTGTATTTTATGTAAATCAGGTAAGTTTTTTTAAATTCTTTTAATGCTAGCATTTAATATCCTGTCAAAGGTCCTTTAGTGAGAAAAGATGACGGATTGAGATTCAACAGCACTGACGGACGTTTTGATTTACTATACACCATGCACGTAGCACACTAGCTGTGGGACAGCTTTAAATGTATTATATAAAATAATTAAATAGCAAAATGGTTTTATTTCATAAGAACATAAGAAAAAGGAGCAGGAGTAGGCCATTCAGCCCTTCGAGCCTGCTCTGCCATTCAATGAGATCATGGCTGATCTTCTGCCTCAACTCCATTCACCGGCCTTATCACCATATCCCTTGATTCCTTTACTAGTCAGACATCTATCGACTTCTGTTTTGAATGTACCCAATGACTGAGCCTCCACAGCCCTCTGGGGTGGAGAATTCCAAAGATTCACTACCCTCTGAAGAAATTTCTTCTCCTGTCATCTCATTCCTGAATGGCCTAGCCTTTATCCTGAGGCTGAGGCCCCTGGTTTGAAACTCCCCAGCCAAGGGAAACATTCTCCCAGCATCCACCCTATCAAGCCCTGTAATAATTTTGTATGCTTCAATGAGATCCCCTCTCATTCTTCTGAACTCTAGTGAATACAGGCCTAGTTTACTCAATCTCTTCTCATACGACAGTCCCGCTATCCCAGGAATCAATCTCGTGAACCTTCGTTGCACTCCCTCTATATGGCAAGTATATCCTTCCTTAGGTAAGGAGACCAAAATTGTACACAGTACTCCAGGTGTGGTCTCACCAAGGCCCTATATAATTGCAGTGAGACTTCTTTACTCCTGCACTCAAATCCTCTTGTAATGAAGGCCAGCATACCATTTTCCTTCCTAATGGCTTGCTGCACCTGCACATTCACTTTCAGTGACTCATGTACAAGGGCATCCAGGTCCCTTTTGAGCATCTGCATTCCCCACTCTTTCACCAGTTAGGAAGTACTCTGCTTTTCTGTTTTTTCTACCAAAGTGGATAACTTCACATTTATCCACATTATATTCCATCTGCCATGTTCTCGCCCACTTACTGAGCCTGTCGAGATCCCTTGAAGCCTCTTCACATCCTCTTCACAGCTGACACTGCCACCTAGCTTTGTATCAACAACAAATTTGGAAATGTTACATTTAGTCCCCTCTTCCAAATCATTGATATAGATTCTGAATGGCTGGGGCCCAAGCACCAATCCTTGTGGTACCCCACTAGTCACAGCCTGCCATCCTGAAAAAGACCCGTTTATCTCTACTCTGAGAATTGGTTAACAGACAGAAAACAATCTATGCTAGTATATTACCTCCAATTCCATGTGCCCTAATTTTGTTCAGCAACCTCTTGTGTGGGACCTTATCGAAGGCCTTCTGAAAATCCAAATACACCACATCTACCGGTTCCCCTTTGTCTATTCCACTAGTTACATCCTCAAAGAACTCCAATAGGTTTGTCAAACAGGATTTCCCTTTCATAAATCCATGTTGACTCTGCCCAACCTTGCTATTAAGTGCCCAGTTATTGCATCCTTTATAATAGATTCCAGCATTTTTCCAACTACTGATGTGAGGCTAACGGGTTTGTAGTTCCCCATTTTCTCTCTCTCCCTCCTTTCTTAAATAGCGAGGTTACATTTGCTATCCTCCAATCTGCAGGAACCGTTCCAGAATCTCTAGAATTTTGGAAGATGACAACCAATGCGTCCACTGTCCCAATGGCCGCCTCTTTCATACATTTGGAGGAAGTATAAATGATCTCTGCCGAATGCCCAGTTCTTGATCATACAATTGGAGTGCAGAAAACATGGATAATTTTAAATATTGTCATATTTTATATTTTTAATGTTTCTAAATGTTGCCCCATGCCATGTATTTTATTGTGAAGTGATATCAGAACAGTTAACAGTCCTTTCAGATGCACTCAAATGGGTTCCATTCACAGTGAAACCGGCTCTTGGGCCTGCTTTCCTAACTGTAAAATCTTTGGAAGTAATTGCTGGGCAGTTGGTGGGTAATTAGCCCAACTCTGCATCAGCAATTATTTCCCTGTTGGTGCGGATCATCTGTCGAGGAGTACCTTGACAGATCGGAAGTTCTGGATTCAGCACATGTGGAAATCCTGAACTTAGTCAGTTTCAACGCTGGTATGACGGCATACTCTGAGTACACAGTCATACCCACTGCAAAATCTGCCCCATTGTGTCTCTAGGTTTGTATGTGGGAAGTTCTTTTAGGAGTCAATTTATTTCAATGTACAGAAGGGCTTTCCCCATCAAGGCCAAATTTGAAAACCAAGCTGTTAAAAAATAATTATGCCAATGTTTTCTGTGCTTTTTGTTTGAACATAAATTTTAATGAGTTCTCACAATGTTCCTCGCAAAGATCATGTAAGGAACATGTGTATTCCTCAAGCACCACAAATAATTAACCTTGTTATAAATGTTAATTTGGCTTTCGTACTGCCAAGCTTAGGAGCTCTTCCCAACTAATTTTAAGAACATAAGAAATAGCAGCAGGAATAGTCCATTTGGCCCTTCGAGCCTGCTCCGCCATTCAATAAGATCATGGTTGATCATCTACCTCATCTCCACTTTCCTGCACTATCCCCATATCCCTCGATTCCTTTAATATCTAAAAATCTATCCATCTGTCTTGAATATACTCAACAACTGACCCTCCACAGCCCTCTGGGGTAGAGAATTCCAAAGATTCACCATCCGCTGAGTGAAGAAATTTCTCCTTATCTCAGCCCTAAATGGCCGACCCCTTATTCTGAGACTGTAACCCCTGGTTCTAGACTCCCCAGCCAGGGGAAACATCCTCCCTGCATCTAACCTGTCGAGCCCTGTAAGAATTTTGTATGTTTCAATTAGAAGAATGAGGGATGATCTCAACTCGAATATAGGCCTAGTCTATTCAATCTCTCCTCATGGGACAATCTCCCCCCCCCCCCCCCCAAACCCCATCACCAATCCCAGGAATCAGTCTGGTGAACCTTCGTTGCACTCCCTCTATGGCAAGTATATCCTTCCTTAGGTAAGGAGACCAAAACTGTACACAATACTCCAGGTATGGTCTCACCAGGGCCCTATATAATTGCAGTAAGACATCTTTACTCTTATACTCAAATCCTCTTGTAATAAAGACCAACATACCATTTGTTTTCCTAATTGCTTGCTGTACCTGCATGTTAACTTTCAGTGATTCGTGCACAAGAACACCCAGGTCCCTCTGAACGCCAACATTTCCCAAAATATTCTGCTTTTCTATTTTTCCACCAAAGTGGAGCATTTCACATTTCTCCGCATTATATTCCATTTGCCCACTTACTTAGCCTGTCTACATCCCCTGGAATCCTCTTTGCACCCTCCTCACAACTTACATTTCCACCCAGCTTTGTATCATCAGCAAACTTGGATATATTACATTTGGTCCCCTCATCCAAATCATTGATATAGATTGTGAATAGCTGAGGTCCAAGCACTGATCCTTGCGGTACCCCACTAGTTAAAGCCTGTTTATTTCTACTCTTTTTTGTCCATTAACCAATCCTCAATCGATGCTTAGTATATTACCCCAATCCCATGAGCCTTAATTTTGTTTAATAACCTCTTGTGTGGCACCTTATCGAATGCCTTCTGAAATTTCAAATACACCATATCCACTGGTTGCCCCTTATCTATTCTGCTAGTTACAACTTATAAAACTCTTAACAGATTCGTCAAACATGATTTCCCTTTCATAAATCTGTGACTCTGATTTATTTGATTGTCAGCAGAACTCCATTTTAAACCAAAAAAATTCAAAAAACAATTAAATATGATGAAAATAACTCTGAGGGTATGGTTGGAAAAGTACCTTCGTGGAGGCAGTTGGATAAGTGTACGGGCAGGAGTGGAGTGACAAAATAAAGCATCAGATTTCTCATTGAAAGGACAAGTGCTGAGTTTCCTAACATATAGAGGTTATGATACTTTACAAATTTCAATTTCAATTTTATTTGTCACATAACCAAATACAACAAGTGAAATCCAGTCAGTGAAATGCTTTTTTCTTAACGAGCCGAGCGCACCAAGCAGCAAAGGACACTTAGCTGCCTGGTACGCACGGAGCCCGCAAGGACGGCAGCTATCTTCATCGGCGCCATCACAATAGGGTCCGCTCTCGCCTCACTCCGCCTTTCCCGCACTCCTGCCCGACAATCTTCAGCCGCCGTGGTACCAACGTCCCGGGGCCTGCTTCTCCCTGGCTCTCCTTCCACCTGATCTGACCTCCGAGCCTCCCGCGGTGCCCGACCTTCCAGGGCCTGCTTTTCCCACCCTCGGTCAGCTGGCCGCCTCCCCTCCTACCGGTTCGACCTCTGAGCCTCCCAAATTACACTGGTTGCAGTTTTAATTACTTTTTAATAAGTGCAGGACTTAAAAAGAAAGCTCTTTTCCAAACAATGTAGAGGTTCAGATATTTCAAGTCTGAAGTGACTATGATTTTTTAAGAAACGAGTTGCATCTCCCTATACTGACAATTTCTTCATTTTTGAGCAGACAACTATTCAGAAGATAAAATGGGTTTCATACAGGAGACTTTGGTTTATCCGGAGGTTGTATGCCCGGAAACCTCGATCTACCGGCAGAAATCAGGAGCTGTTCTGTTAGGTTGTTTTTCTTCTCGTGGCTTTTTTTTCCCCAACAGTCAGGCTTTGGAAAGCCTCTCTGAAGCTGTTGCTAAGCTACAGAGACGCTTCCAAGGTATGGGCCAACTGTTTGAAGCTGTTGCTAAGCAACAGTGTTTGTTGTCAAATACGGAGATGAAAATCTCCGTATGCTTCAACATTAACTTTGTCTGTCCGGCAGTTTTGATAGATCGGCAACAGCTCGGTCCCGTCGGTGCCGGATATAACAAAGTTTCCTGTAATTAAATATTATGGGATTTTTTCATAAGACCAGGTTTTTTAATGCATTTTGCAATGGATTGTTGTGACTCAATACCATGTTTAATATATAATACATTTTATTCAAATCTTTAACTATCTCCCATGCTTTTGTGTTGGTGTGCAAAAAAATTTCCTTGGAGCAAAAATAACTTGGGTGGTACTGAAATATACATCATATGTACTATTGAATAAAGCACAGTATGTATACAAAAAATGTTTAGGCAACACGTTAAGTAACCTTTGCTGAATGCCTATAGCAGCAGTATTTTATGGTATGACGAATGCAGAACTCTGATTATCATTGGTTGTAATAATATAAAATGCATTTCAAGACTTGGAGAGGCATCACTGCCCTAATGAGGAAGTTCCCTCCTTCTCCTACCCCCACCTCCCCCTTGCCATTAATTGAAAGAAGCAAGATATTTTTCTAAGTCTTTTCTATAAACGTTAATGAACTTATCTTGCTTTTCTCTAGAGTGTGTGCCGTAGCTGTGGGGCTACTTCAGATCCTTTACCTTTCACTGAGCTGGTACATTATGTGTCAATTACAGCACTGTGGTGAGTAATGTTTTGTCTTTAAAAAAAAAAAGTCAATAAATGAAAAATGAATTGATAAATCTAATTCCTTGTTTAAATTTAGTAATCAAGTAGACAGGATGATGGAGAGGAATGAGCGTCCCAGGCCAGAATTGTTTGCAGAGCTACTTCAAGCCGCAAATACCATTGGTGACTTTAGGAACTGTCCGGTAAGAAAATTTGGTGTTTATACATCACCTGCTCCTCTAATTTGAACTCTGCCGCTGAATTTCATGATAATTGAAAGAATAGAATATCTGGTTTGTATAGCTGTGCATTGCCTTTATCTGTAGGATCCATATATACTAGTCTTGAGTCTGCGCGCATATCCTGTTGTCAAATTATGTCCTGTTATGATTTCTTTCAAGCCTATCACACCTGGGTAATGCCTAGAATATTTTTTTCAATTCAAAAGGTAATTATTTTCTATACTTACCATTACTTATCTTATAGGCAGCCCAATGCTAAGTGGTGCTGGTGCACTGCCAAACTCCACCCCATCTACCTCTCTACACAGAGAAACAAGGACCCATTGCTGCTGCGTTTTTTATTTTAACTAACTTATTGCTGCTATCAAGAAGCGTGGCTAACTCCATCTACGGTTTATATTTTGAGTCCGCCTGTTCACAGTTTTCATTGCTGCTGTTTTTATTCAATTAATTTATTCCTGCTGCTGCCAATGGGAAGCCAGTAGAGGAGTATAATAAATGAAATGCACAAATAGTTTCAAAATAGTTAAAATTATTTTTTTTTAAACTGATTTAGTTTGTTCTTTAGCAGAGTCCGTTTTTGTTTGTATTTTGTTTAATTCATTAATCCTGCTTCTTATGAGATACTTCTCCACAAAAAATTTAAATGATTAAATAGCAAGACAGCTATTTGTAGGAGTGTTTTTTTGCAAATTGTTCATGTCAATTAATCTGCTCTTCTGTGTATGCCAGGGGTCTCAAACTCATTTTACAGAGTGGACCTGATCTGACATCCTGGTACTTGGCATGGACCACTTGCCACAAGTTATTTGGACAAACTGGTAGAAATTGGTATGCATTTTGCCTGTTTTTTTGGGCTTAATGTAGACCAATTTCTGGGGGTGAGGTCTTGCACCTCAGCTGCACCGGTGGCATGGCTGCTGCCATATTGGTCCCCCCTGTTTTTAGACATCCCTGGCAGCCACCTGAAATCACTGCTGGATCAATTTAAATATGTAACGGTGTCCTGCGCCTGTTTCAGGAGCCTTCTGAAAAATGCGTGAAAATCTAGGTGAAGCATGCAAACGTGCATGCCGTGCACCCACTCGCCACATTGCTGCTCCTGGCTCTGTCGGAGATGCTGGGCCCCACGCCCACACAACCTCACCTCATTCTCCAGTACACGCTCCCCTTGCCCCCGGCCCAAGTCCCAATCTCCCAACCCTCATTCCCCAGTCTCCCTTTTTCCTCCGAGCCCTCATTCCTCCACCCACACCGCGAGTCCTAATTACCCAACCTCCCCCATGGGCCCCCCCCCTCCAACCACAGCCCGGCATGTTCTGACTAGTCCAGCCACACAACCACTACACTACCGGAAGGAGTCCACAGGTCTGGACTAATAATCCAGCAAACATGAGTTCAATCTCACCATGCCAGTTTGAGCATTTGAAAAAAAATCAGCATTCAAAATGCATCAGTAAAAGTGACCATGAAGCTGTCAGATTGTCATAAAGGCCCAACTGGTTAACTAATGTCCTTTAGGGAAGGAAAGCTGTTGTCCTTACCAGGTCTGTTTTATTCTTTTTAATTTAGTACAGCCCAGCCATTATATTCCAAGTTTACGCATGCCTAGCCCTTGGTTTCTCTATCTGATCTGGAACCCTTGGTGCTTAATTGTAGAAATACCACATCTTCATGGCTATGGTGTGACGTCACACTCTTAAAGCGACAATGAAAAAGAACAAAACCATAATTGTGGTGTATGTGCCTTTAAGAGCTCCAGGTGTGCGTAATGCCGGTAATTGCCACTTGGGCTATATAAGCCTGTGTATTGTGTATATCCTTTAGAACCCCGCCCCCCCCAGACTTGCTTAGTAAATACCTATGAACCAACTCCTGTCTTCAGTGTCTTTATCTACACACGGACACTACAGTGGCGACGAAGTGTAAACGGACTTACCTGCAATTCGGCAGCACCTCAAGGACATCGATTCCTCCAGCGTCCAGAAGACTCAAGGAAGTAATAGAAACTGTGGTTTCACCAGCTGGCCAAGCTGGTGGCAGGTACTGCGCTAATCCTTCCTGGGCGTCAGGCTGGGGCTCCAGCGTCGGGCTCTACAGCTGAGACAGGCAGCGAAATCGGAGGCAAGCAATAACGGACTGGGAGGGTGCACTCGGGAGACGGCCGGCGAGGCAAGCAGGTCAGCGTTTAGACCTCCGTCGGGAACGAGTCTCCAACAGTGAATAAACGGAAACCACAGTAAAACAGCGTTGTTATCGGTAGCAGCGGCGGGAAAGCGCAGGAAGCGCCATATCGTTGCTACAGAGAGAGAAAAAAAAAGCGCGGGAAGCGCCATATCTTTTTTGAAATGCCTAAGTCTGGCAATATTGATGCTTTTGATAACGAAACAGAGCCTAACTTTGGTAATATTGATGTTTTTGATAACAAGATAGAGGATTGGACCACATGTAGAAAGAGTGGAGGTGTTTTGCACCGAATAGAAGATGAAAAAAAAGCTTCAGCGCTTCTGGATCTAATGGGCGCAGAAACATACAAGCTGTTACGCAACTTAATCACTCCAGCCGAACCGATGGACAAGAATTTTGAGGAGATTGTTGATACCCTACACTGCCAATTCGAGACAGGACTGGCAGATTCTCTGCAATACAAATTCATCTGCGATCCCCTAAGTGTAGAAACACAAAAAAAGGTATCTTCTGGAAAAGATTTAACACTGCACAAGGCTTTCAGTGCAATAGGAGCGGCAAAGATACAGCAAAGGCCACAGGACTTCGGCACCCATGAAATGACACGGGGTTTCGAGAGATGTTATCGCTGCGGCAGATCCAACCATGACCAGAGGGATTGCTGGTTCAAAGAAAAAGCATGCAGGCGATGCGGAAAGATGGGACACATTCCACGTGTATGCCGATCTGAAAATAAAAAATCCACTAACGGGAAAAGAATCAATAAGGAAAAGCACAGAAAGGTACAAATGATGACGGACAGTAGCTCCAAAGACCAGAAGAGCGATAGCGACTCCGGGAACAAGAGACTAAGCTCTCTCAAATTACATAATGTAATTGCCAATGAAGATTACCAGACCATTTGGGTTACCCTCATAATAGCAGGGTCCCCAGTTAAAATGGAGCTAGATACAGGATCAGCTCTAACCGTAATAAATCGACGAGATTACGAGAGGCTATTTTCGCATATACCTCTAAAAGACACATCCATTATCTTAAAAACATATACGGGGCAGAAAGTATACCCCAAAGGAAAAATAAAGGTGCCTGTGGTATACAACGGCAAAGAAATACAAAAGTTGTATTTATATATTCTACAAGATGGTGGTCCACCGTTGTTGGGACGTGAATGGATAAGGAAGATACGTTTAGACTGGCACTCCATTCAGGCACTGACGGTGACCAGTAAGGAAAAAAACAATGATGACATCATACCTGAACGATTAAAAGACATCTTGGCCAACGCCAAAGAAGTGTTTCAAGAGAAACTAGGAACCTTGAAAGGCATCACCGCCTCAATAAAAGTGGAAGATGCAGCAATTCCAAAATTTTTTAAAGCAAGACCGGTGCCATACGCAATACGTCCGGCAGTCGAGGCAGAGCTGGAGAATTTGGAAAAGGCAGGCGTATTATCCAAAATAGATTGGAGCGAATGGGCAACACCCATCGTTCCAGTCATGAAAAAAGCATTGAAAAATAACTCTGAGGAACAGAGAAAAATTCGCATCTGTGGGGACTTTAAGGTGACTGTAAACCCGGTCCTTCACACTGTACAGTATCCTCTTCCGAGGATAGAAGATATTTTCGCCTCACTATCCAGAGGAAAACGTTTCACAAAAATTGACTTGGCACAGGCATATCTACAGATGGAGGTTGAGGAGACCTCTAAAAAGTATCTCACAATAAACACACACAAAGGCCTGTACCAGTACAATCGACTGGTTTTAGGAGTAGCATCAGCTCCAGCTATCTGGCAAAGAGCTATGGAGCAAGTCCTGCAAGGGATTCCGGGGACTCGGTGTTACCTAGACGACATCCTTATAACAGGAGAAAACGACAACGAGCACCTTGCCAATTTGGAGCAGGTGCTCACTAGGCTGAAAGAACGGAGCCTACGAGCAAATCGCCCCAAGTGCGAATTTTTCCAAAATCAGATATCATATTGTGGCCACATAATTAATAAGGAAGGGTTGCATAAGTCACCTGAGAAAATTGAAGCAGTTATAAAAGCCCCAGCACCTGAAAATGTTTCACAATTAAGGTCATTCCTGGGATTAATAAATTACTATCATAAATTTTTACCGAACTTATCAACTATTCTACACCCTCTTAATGATCTTCTACACACAGGAGTGATTTGGAAATGGAACGAAGACTGTAAACGTGCCTTCCATAAATGTAAAGACTTAATCACATCCGAGAAAGTTTTGGCTCATTACAACCCATCACTACCAATCAGACTGGCGTGCGATGCATCCCCTTACGGCATAGGAGCGGTATTGTCCCATAGATTCCCTGATGGCTCGGAACGGCCGATAGCTTTTGCGTCACGCTCATTGAACTCAGCTGAGCGTAACTATTCCCAGATAGACAGGGAAGCACTCAGCCTGGTATGGGGAGTGAAGAAATTCAACCATTACCTACACGGACAAAAATTTACCTTGCTGACTGACTATCAACCCCTCATCTCCATATTCAACCCTAAGAAAGGTGTCCCCATTATGACGGCACAAAGACTACAGAGGTGGTCCCTTTTTCTAGGGGCACACCAATACAACATTGAATACAAAGGGTCAAAACAGCATGGGAATGCTGACGGTTTATCGCGCCTGCCGTTGCCAACGATAGAAGAGGCACCTACAGTAGACCCAGTAGAGATATTCCACTCTACCATAGTGGAATGTCTACCAGTGACAAATTCTGCCATTGAAAGGGAGACAAGAAATGACCCTACTCTCTCACGGGTCTACGATTTAACACTGAAGGGATGGCCAGCACATGGCGAACCACTGTTGCCAGCATTCTCGCAAAGAAGAGAACAGCTGTCAGTGTGCCGAGGAACCTTGATGTGTGGATCCAGAGTGGTGATTCCACCCAAACTCCAGGATAAAGTGCTAAAGGAGCTTCACGAGGGGCATCTGGGTGGAGTGAAAATGAAGAACCTAGCTAGGGCGTTTGTATGGTGGCCAGGTATCGATGGAGACATCGAAGACATGACCAAGAGCTGCCTAGGATGCCAGAAGGTCCAAAATGCTCCGCCACAGGCCCCTCTACATCCATGGGAGTGGCCCTCATCTCCCTGGCAAAGGGTGCACATCGACTTTGCTGGTCCATTTATGGATTCAATGTTCTTAATCGCAGTTGATGCACACTCCAAGTGGCTGGAGGTAATAAAGATGTCCTCCACCACCACGGAAAAAACCATCACAGTATTAAGGACCATATTTGCCAGGAATGGGCTGCCGGAACAGATATGTTCTGATAATGGACCGCAATTTGTGTCCGAAGAATTCAGAAAGTTCTTAAAGAACAATGGGGTAAAGCACTACACGTCCGCCCCATACCATTCCGCCACCAATGGATTGGCTGAAAGGTTTGTCCAGACCTTTAAGAAGGCCATAAAGGCCATGGGTAATGAAGACATAAAACTTCAGCACAAGGTGGATAACTTCTTATTTGCATATAGGAATGCAACACATATGGTTACAAACCAAACTCCCGCCATGATGTTCTACAATAGAAACCTAAGATGCCGGCTGGATTTGGTCAAGCCCAACATCCGAAGGGACGTGGAGAACCGGCAGTTTCAGGGCATGAATGAAAGGCCAACTAGGGCCTTCCAGATAGGCCAACCGGTTTTGGCCCGGGACTACCGTACCGAGAAATGGCAGCCTGGAACTATCTGCACACGACTAGGACCACTGATGTATACCGTGGACATCGGAGAAAGCATAATAAGGCGCCATGCTGACCAAATCATCAAGTCATCCGAAAAGAGACACCCTACACCACCACGCTATACATCTAACGATGAAGTAGAGATACCCATATCTACCTCCGATCCGGAGATACTGGAACCCGATGAACCCGACGCTGGCCTTCAAGCCGAATCAGCCTTGCCAGAAGAACCTACTACACCACCAGAAACTACTACACCCCCGAGGCGTTATCCAGACCGAGTCAGGAAGCCTCCTGAGAGACTAACTTATAATTAATTAATTAATACAGCAATGTATATTATTTTGCATATAACATGTAATTAATAATTACTTAAAATATGATGTACTAGTTAGCTAGAAGGGGAGGAATTGTGGTGTATGTGCCTTTAAGAGCCCCAGGTGTGCGTAATGCCGGTAATTGCCACTTGGGCTATATAAGCCTGTGTATTGTGTATATCCTTTAGAACCCCCCCCCCCCCCCAGACTTGCTTAGTAAATACCTATGAACCAACTCCTGTCTTCAGTGTCTTTATCTACACACGGACACTACAATGATAGATAGGGTTCACCTACCCCAGTGTGACATAGTGAAATTCTGATGCAATAAAATGAACAGGATGCAGTGCTTACCATTCCTATTCATGCATGTCACTGGAGTGTACTTCTATAATATCAAAATTTAAGCAGCAAGTGCAAGACATGGTGTGACAAAGGAGAGGGGCGAAGCAGACATTGCTATCAAGGGGGAGGAGTGTGAAATATTAGATGAAATAAACCTAGTGAGAGAGGAAGTATTAAGGGATTTAGCAGCTTTAAAAGTGGATAAATTCACAGGCCCGGATGAAATGTATCCCAGGCTGTTCAGCGAAGCAAAAGAGGAAATAGCAGAGGATCTGACCATCATTTTCGAATCATCTCTGGCTTCAGGTGTGGTACTGGAGGACTGCTAATGTGGTACCCTTGTTTAAAAAGGGAGTAAAGGATAGACCGAGTAATTACAGGCCAGTCAGCCTAACCTCGGTGGTGGAAAAATTATTGGAAAGAATTCTGAAGGACAGGATCAATCTTCATTTAGAAAGACACGGATTAATCAAGGATAGGCAGCACGGATTGTTAAGGGAAGGTCGTGTCTGACAAACTTGATTGAATTTTTTGAGGAGGTAATGAGGGTAGTGCCTTTGATGTAGTGTATATGGACTTTAGCAAGGCTTTTGATAAGGTTCCACATGGCAGACTGGTCACAAAGTTAAAAACCCATGGGATCCAGGTCAAAGTGTCAAGTTGGATTCAAAACTGGCTCAGAGACAGGAAGCAGAGGGTAATGGTTGATGGGTGTTTTTGTGACTGGAAGACTGTTTCCAGTGGGGTTCCGCAGGGCTCAGTACGAGATCCCTTGCTTTTTGTGGTATATATCAATGATCTGGACTTGAATATAGGGGGTATGTAAGAAGTTTGCAGATGATACTAAAATCGGCTGTAGACTGCAGGAAGATATCAATAAATTGGTCAGGTGGGCAGAACAGTGACAAATGGAATTCAATCCAGAGAAGTGTGAGGTAATGCATTTGGGGAGGGCTAACAAGGAAAGGAAATACACATTAAATGGTAGGACACTGAGTAGTGTAGAGGAACAAAGGGACCTTCTGGAGTGCATGTCCACAGATCCCTGAAGGTAGCAGGCCAAGTAGATAAGATGGTTAAGAAGGCATGCGGAATGCTTGCCTTTATTAGCCGTGGCATAGAATACAAGCCATGATGTGGGGTGGACAAATGTAGGAAGTCACACAACACTTCACCTGACGAAGGAGCAGCGCTCCGAAAGCTTGTGATTTCAAATAAAGCTGTTGGACTATAACCTGGTGTTGTGTGACTTCCTACATAGAATACAAGAGCAGGGGGATTATGCTTCAACTGTATAAAACACTAGTTAGGCCTCCGCTAGAGTACTGCATGCAGTTCTGGTCACCACATTACAGGAAGGATGTCATTGCATTAGAGAGGGTACAGAGGAGACTTACAAGGATGTTGCCGGGAGTAGAGAATCTTAGCTATGAGGAAAGACTGGATAGGCTGGGTCTGTTTTCCTTGGAACAGACGAGGTTGAGGGGTATAAAATTATGAGGGGCATAGAGAAAGTGGATAGAAAGGACTGATTTCCCTGCGCAGAAGGGTCAAAAACCAGGAGGCACAGATTTAAAGTAATTGGTGGAAGGTTTAGAGGGGATTTGAGGCAAAATTTCTTCACCCAGAGGGTTGTGGGGGTCTGGAACTCACTGCCTGAAAGGGTGGTAGAGGCAGGAACCCTAACCACATTTACAAAGCACTTGGATGTGCACGTGGGATGCTCTAACCTGCAGGGCTATGGACCAAGAGCTGGGAAGTGGGAATAGGCTGGATAGCTCTTTGTTGGCCGGCGCGGACACGATGGGCCGAAATGGCCTCCTTCCGTGCTGTAACTTTCTATGATTCTATGACTGAGACATTGATAAGTGTGTATATATAGGTAATGAACCTTATTAAATATCTTAGAAGTTCAATTTAATATAAGGTTTGGGTGTCTGTTTATTCAGACTTTGCTATGTTTCAGTTACATGAAGCAAGTTTTCCCAAAGCAGTTTATTTAGCTCATGTATGCTGCTGGTAATGTTTGCTACAACAATTCAAGATCCTGATGGCTGTTTTCCCCCTCTTAATTCTCCAAGATTTTAAATGGTTTCAAATATGTTCAGCAATATTTTTGTGTTGGCTGACATACAAATTGAACACGTTGATGCATATTTTGATTACAACAATTATTATAGAAACATTTTGAATGTTGCCAAAAAATGTTTTTTGTGCCAATATGTTTGAGATTTTCTCATTTTGATTTTTTTTCTTTCATTCAGAGTAATTGTGGACAGAAGATAAAGATCAGACGTGTGCTAATGAATTGCCCAGAGATAGTCACCATTGGTTTAGTCTGGGACTCTGAGAATTCAGATCTCACATTGGATGTGATTCGATATTTGGCACCACAGCTCTCTCTCCCTGGAGTAAGTCAGAAGAGACTGCTCTTTTAAGTTGTCTTATTTCTAGCTATTAATCTTTGTTTAGTGTTTAAATGTACAGTAGAACCTTGTTCCAAACTTGTCTTAAGACAACTATTTTGAAAAGTCTTTACAAGTTTAATCGCCTTTCCCAAGTCTACAGTGAGATACTTATAACTTGAGTGAAACTTGCTATTGCAAACTGGTTGAAATTGTGAACTCCAGTGTCCTGGTAAGCTTTTAAAACATCAGTAGCTATTATGAAGCCATTGTTAATTCCTCTGCTGAACCAACTGTGCCATTTATAAAAAACAAAAAAAAAAATGTTTTAGGGTCAGTTCCATTTTTAGGCATTTTCTGACCTTTGCAGTATCCTTCATCAAAAAGGCAGATGGGCCACTTTCTTCCAGTTCTTTGCCAATCCAACCCACTGGCAGGAACGTAGGAACAGGAGTGAGTTGGCTATTTAGTCCCATGGCTGATCTGCGACCTAACTTCATATACCCGCCTTTGCCCAACATCCCTTAATCCCTTTGATTAACAGAAATCTAACAATCTCAGATTTAAAAGTAACAGTTGACCCAGCACCAACTGTCGTTTGCGGAAGAGAGTTCCAAACTTCAATCACCCTTTGCGTGTAGACTAACTTCACTCCTGAAAGGTCTGGCTCTAATTTTTAGACTATGTCCCCAAGTCCTAGATTTCCCAACCAGCAGAAATAGTTTTTCTCTATCTTCCTGATCAGTTCCCCATAATATCTTGAAAACGTCGATTAACTCACCCCTTAATCTTTTAAATTCCAGGGAATACAGCCCTAGTTTGTGTAAGCTTTCCTCGTAATTAATCCTTGGAGTCCAGGTATCATTCTCGTAAATCTACGCTGCACTCCCTCCAAGGCCAATATATCCTTCCTATGGTGTGGTGGCCAGAACTGAACACCGTACTCCAGGTGTGGTCTAACCAGGTCTACCCCCTTGTATTCTAGTCCTCTAGATATAAAGGCCAACATTCAATTAGCTTTTTTGATTATTTTTTGTACCTGACCGTGACACTTTAATGATCTTTGTACATGCACCCCTAAGTCTCTTTGGACCTCCACTGGTTCTAGCTTTTCACCATTTAGAAACTACTCTGATCTTTCCTTTTTAGGTCCAAAGTGGATGACTTCACACTTGCCTAAATTGAAATCTGTTTGTCCCATTCACTTAAAATATTAATATCTCTTTGCTTTTAGTTTGGAACTCTCTTTTATGCTTCCATCTACACTGCTTATAATGCCGCCTATCTTTGTGTCATCACACTTGGATATGTGGCTCACTATCCTGTCATCTTAAATCGTTAATAAATACGTGAATAGTTGAGGCCCCACCACAGATCTCTGTGGGATGCCACTAGTCACATCTTGCCAATTAGAGTACCAGCCCATTATCCTTGCTCTCTGTCTCCTGCTGCTCAGCCAATCTCCTAACCACGTCAATAATTTTCCCTCAGTTTCATGAGCTTCAACTTTAGCTAATAGTCTCTTATGAGGGACGTTATCAAATGTCTTCTGGAAGTCCATATAAATAACATCCACAGACATTCCCCAATCAGGTTAGTCAGGCATGACCTATCCTTTACAAATCCATGATGGCTCTCTCTGATCAGCTGAAAGTTTTCAAGGTGTTCAGTCACTCCCATCTTTTTGACTCTGGTAATTTCCTGACAACATATGTTAGGCTAACTGATCTATAATTCCCTGGTTTCCACCTCTCCCCTTAAATAGCAGAGTGACGTGCAATTTTCCAATCTAAAGGAATGGTTCCTGAATTGTGAGAACTTTAGAAGATCATAATTAGGGCATCTGCGATGTTCTCACCTATTTCCTTTAAAACCTTGATGAAAACCATCTGGTCCTGGGGATTTGTCATTCTTTAGCACCATTATTTTGTTCATTACTGTTAGTTTGCATATGTTAATTTTGGTGAGTCCCCGTCCCTGATTCAGTATTAGTTTCCTTGATATCCTCTTTTTCTACTGTAAATGCTGATGCAAAGTAATGATTTAACATGCCCACCATTTCCTTATTTTCAATTATAATATCACCATTGTCAGTTTTTAAAGAGTCCACATTTCTCTTAACCACCCTCTTTTTTGCTAAGATAATTGTAAAAGTTTTTTGTTTATTTTGTTATCCCTTGCAAGTTTCTTTTCCTACTCCCTTTTTGTAGCTCTTATTATCTGTTTTGTCACCCTGTGCTGTTCTTTATCTTCCTCATTCGCCAGGACCTGTACTATTTTTTGCATTCTTGTGTGCTTTTTCTTTTAGTTTTATGTTGTCCCTTACCTCTCTAGTTGTCCATGGCTTTTCTTGGCAAGTAGAGCTCTTGGCCCTTAGGGGTATAAACTGGTTCTGTATCACATTAAATTCTTTTTTGAACACCTCCCACTGATCATCTGTCATTTTACCCATTAACAAATTTGTCCAGTTTACTGTGGACAGGCTCTATCTTGTCCTGTTGAAGTCGGCCTTACCTAAATCTAGATTTAGGCAACAGGTCATGGAATCATAGAATTTACAACACAGAAGATGGCTTCTTTCATCTCTGAATTGTTCCACCTTTCTTGACTATCATTTTACTTATATATTCTTATAAAAGCACTTGCTATTTTCCTTTTATTTTGATCTCCAGTCTTGGTCATCTTTTACACTCCCTCTTAGCCTTCTCAATCTCTCATTTTGCTTCATTTCTATTCATAGTAAACTTGAATGAAAAACAAAGAGAAGCTTCCTTTTGTCCTAGTCTTCAAGAAATCTGAATTCATCCCTTCTACATCATCCATTATGTCTTGCATTTGATGTGCCTAATCTGTTTCTCCCTAACTGCCTGGCACGTAGCAGTGGGAGCAATCCTGAAATTATTACACTGGCGGTCCTGATTTTTAATCGAACACTTAACTCATCAAACTCCCTTTACAAGGGCTGTTACCTGTATCATTGGTTCCCAATAAAAGCCATGACTTCAGACTGTTCACCCTCCCTTTCAGGAATCTTCTCCACTTGTTGCAGTTGTCCCTCACCCTGGCATCTGGGCGATAGCAGACTATTTGGAATTCCACAGGACTATGAAAGACTTTCTGTTGAATATCTTATAACTACCGCTTGCCTTTCTTTGACACTATCACTTCTCTCTTTTTCCCTCTCGTGCGTGCTTACGCCCCCTTTTCCCTTCCCATTGCTTGGTCCATAATGCAATGAAGTTGCTCATAATTTTTCCCCTCCTAAGTTCATTGACCTCATCTGGATTTCAGCTATTCAGTACCCTATATCAAACAATTTCAGATCCCCAGGAGTGTCCTGCACTACCTCTACTTTAATCCTCCTTCCCCAACCTCACTCCAACAGATGGCCACCCACTTCCCTTCCTCTGTCTCAGTAATCTTCTGTAACTGCACGATGACGACTACCTGTGCTAAGCACGCCGGGAACCGTTCCTCCTATATAGTGCAAAATAATAACTGGACTTGGAAACTCAAAGAACTGAAAGTAGTTTCAAGCCAACTACACTTCAGTGCTAAACTCCAGTTGAAATTGAACTCCAGTTAAAACCAAACGTTCTTTACTCACTCGGCTGCCTTCTCTGGGGAGTCTCTTGACTTAAAGTTTCAAGTGCTCTACCTCCTACCTCCTCTCTAACTTCATCCTTCACCTTCCTTTCAATGAGAAATGCCCAGTCTGCTTCCCTCTTCACATGACCGTGCACTGAGATCAGTAGTTGTGTGGGTGGGCGATTGAAGGCCCAAGCACAAGTCTAACTATCTCTCCAAGAATGTAGTATTTTCCAACAAGTAATGCTAACTTTTTTTTCTATTTTTACTTGCCAGCTTTGAGAAACATATCTGATATAAATTGTATTAGGGTAAAGGGGTTAGGTTTTATATTTCTTAATTCAATAGTCTGGTCATGTGTGAGTGTTGTTTTCAGCTGAGAGTGCAATTAGACCCACTCTGCAACCTCTCTATCTCGATTTTAGTAGGATGATCAACATGTAGACAACCGGCTTAATGTACATAATAAGCACAAGAAATTCTATGTTAAACTTTTCCTGGCTAATATTTGATCGGGGCCCACAGAAATGAGATAAAAGATGTGAAGGACAGCACATTGTTGGAAGAAAACATTGGGGGAAAAATTGGGTATCGCCTATTTTGTGGGTGCTAATATCGGCTGGGCGCAAAGTTTAGTGCCCGGCGCTAATTATCACCTCCGACTGCAAAATTCACCTCTGTCACCCCTGGAGGTGATTTGAGCGCTAAATCAAGCGCTACACACCTCAAGGCGCAAACGTTGGGGAGCGAGGCGCTACCTCAACACTACCGAAGCACAGGCAATGCCAGTTCCCATAGAAGCCAGACAGACTGGCGCCATCCAGTTACATAAAAATATAGAAGATAGGAGCAGGAGTAGGCCATTCGGCCCCTCGAGCCTGCTCCGCCATTCAATGCGATCATGGCTGCTCATCCAATTTCAGTACCCGGTCCCTGCTTTCTCCCCATACCCCTTGATCCCTTTAGCCTTAAGAAATATATCCAACTCCTTCTTGAATATATTTAATGAATTGGCCTCTACTGCCTCTGTGGTAGAGAATTCCACAGGTTCACCACTCTCTGGGTGAAGAAAATCCTCCTAATTTCTGTCCTAAATGGCCTACCCCTTATCCTTAGACTGTGACACCTGGTTCTGGACTCCCTGACCATCGGGACCATCCTTCCTGCATCTAGTCATAGAGAGTCATAGAGTTTTTACAGCACAGAAAGAGGCCCTTCGGCCCATCGTGTCTGCGCCGCCCATCCCTCCCTGTCCAGTCTAATCCCATTTTCCAGCATTTGGTCCATAGCCTTGTATGCAATGGCATTTCAAGTGCTCATCCAAATGCTTCTTGAATGTTGTGAGGGTTCCTGCCTCTACCACCCTTTCAGGCAGTGAGTTCCAGCTTCCAACCACCCTCTGGGTGAAAAAGTTCCTCCTCAAATCCCCCCTAAATCTCCTGCCCCTTACCCTGAATCTGTGCCCCCTTGTTATTGACCCCCCTACTAAGGGGAAAAGTTCCTCTTTATCTACCCTATCTATGCCCCTCATCATTTTGTACACCTCAATCAGGTCCCCCCTCAGCCTTCTTTGCTCCAAGGAAAACAACCCCAGCCTGTCCAGTCTCTCTTCATAGCTGAGGCGCTCCATCCCAGGTAACATCCTGGTGAATCTTCTCTGCACCCTCTCCAAAGCAATCACATCCTTCCTATAGTGAGGCGACCAGAACTGCACACAGTACTCCAGCTGTGGCCTCACCAGCGTTTTGTACAGCTCCATCATAACCTCCCTGCTCTTATATTCTATGCCTCTGCTAATGAAGGCAAGTATCCCATAAGCCTTTTTAACCACCTTATCTACCTGTTCCGCTGCCTTCAGGGATCTATGTACATGTACACCAAGGTCCCTCTGACCCTCTGTACTTCCTAGGGTCCTACCACTCATTGTGTATTCCCTTGCCTTATTTGTCCGTCCAAAATGCATCACCTCGCACTTTTCCGGGTTAAATTCCATTTGCCACTTTTCCGCCCATCTGACCAACCCGTTAATATTGTCCTGTAGCCTGAGGCTTTCCTCCTCGCAATTTACCACCCCACCAATTTTCGTGTCATCCGCGAACTTACTGATCATACCCTTTACATTCTCATCCAAATCATTAATGTAGATCACAAACAGCAAGGGACCCAGCACCGATCCCTGAGGTACCCCACTGGACACAGGCTTCCAGTCACAAAAGCAACCTTCGACCATCACCCTCTGCCTCCTGCCACTCAGCCAGTTTAGGATCCAACGCGCCAAGGCCCCCTGGATCCCATGGGCTCTTACCTTCTTGACCAGTCTCCTATGCGGGACCTTGTCAAAAGCTTTACTGAAGCCCATGTAAACCACATCCACAGCATTTCCCTCATCCACACACCTAGTCACCCCCTCGAAAAATTCAATCAGATTGGTCAGACATGATTTACCCTTGACAAAGCCATGCTGACTATCCCCGATTAATCCTTGCCTCTCCAAGTGGAGACTAATTTTGTCCCTCAGAATTTTTTCCAATAATTTCCCTACCACAGATGTTAGGCTCACTGGCCTGTAATTCCCTGGTTTATCCCTGCTACCCTTCTTGAATAATGGTACTACATTAGCTGTTCTCCAGTCCTCTGGTACATCCCCTGTGGCCAGAGAGGTTCTGAAAATTTGTGTCAGAGCCCCTGCAATCTCCTCCTTTGCCTCACACAACAGCCTGGGATACATCTCGTCCGGGCCTGGGGATTTATCCACTTTTTGGCCTGCTAAAACCGCTAGTACCTCCTCCCTCTCGATGCTAATATGTTCAAGTATGTCACCGTCCCCTTGCCCGACTTCTATATCTACATCGTCTTTCTCCATAGTGAACACTGAGGCAAAAAATTCATTTAAAACCCCACCTACTTCATCTGGCTCTACACACAGCTTGCCACTTTGGTCCCTAATGGGCCCTACCCTTTCCCTGGTTATCCTCTTGCCCTTAATATACTTATAAAACATCTTAGGATTTTCCTTTATTTTGCTCGCCAGTGTTATTTCATGGCCCCTCCTCGCCCTCCTAATTTCCTTTTTAAGTATGCCCCTGCACCTCTTATACTCCTCTAGGGCTTCCACCGTCTTTTGTCTTTTGTAACTGCCAAAAGCCCCCCTTTTTTTCCTAATGCATTTTTGTATATCCTTTGTCATCCAAGGTTCCCTTTGCTTGTTGGTCCCACCCTTGACCTTTACAGGAACATGTTGGTGTTGTACTCTCTCTATTTCCCTTCTGAAAGCCTCCCACTGTTTTGATGTGGATTTTCCTATAAGTAGCTGCTCCCAGTCCACTTTTGCCAGATCCTGTCTTATCTTATTAAAATCGGCCTTCCCCCAATTTAGAACCCTGATTTCCGGGCCGTCTTTGTCTTTTTCCATGACCACCTTAAATCTCACTGAATTGTGGTCACTATCGCCAAAATGCTCTCCTACAGACACTTCCACCACCTGCCCGGCTACATTCCCTAGAATTAGGTCCAGTACCGCCCCCTCTCTTGTAGGACTTTCTACATGTTGGCTCAAAAAGCTTTCCTGGATGCACTTTAAGAATTCTGCTCCCTCCAAGCCTTTCACACTCTGACTATCCCAATTTATATTGGGGAAGTTGAAATCCCCCACTATTACTACCCTATTATTTTCACACTTTTCTGATATCTGCCTGCATACCTGTTCCTCTATCTCCCCCTGACTGTTTGGGGGCCTATAGTACACTCCCAGCAAGGTGCTTGACCCCCTTTTGTTTTTAAGTTCTACCCATATGGCCTCTGTCCAGTCCTGTCAGAATTTTATAAGTTTCAATAAGATCCCCTCTCATTCTTCTAAACTCCAGCGAGCACAAGCCCAATCGTCCCAATCTCTCCTCGTACGTCATTCCTACCATCCCAGGTATCAGCCTGGTGAATCTTCGCTGAACTCCTTCCATGGCAAGAACGTCCTTCCTCAGATAAGGCGACCAAAACTGCACACAATACTCAAGATGTGGTCTCACCAAGGCCCTGTATAACTGCAGCAAGACATCCTTGTTCCTGTACTCAAACCCTCTCGCTACGAAGGCCAACATACCATTTGCCTTCTTAACCGCCTGCTGCACTTGCATGCTTACCTTCAGCGACTGGTGCACAAGGACACCCAGGTCTCGTTGCACTTCCCCTTCTCCCAACCTATTGCCATTCAGATAATCCGCCTTCCTGTTTTTGCCACCAAAGTGGATAACCTCACATTTATCCACGTTATATTGCATCTGCCATGTTTTTGCCCAATCACCCAACCTATCCAAATCATCCTGGAATTTCTCGGCATCCTCCTCACAGCACACACGCCCACCCAGCTTTGTGTTGTCTGCAAATTTGGAGATATTACATCCAGTTCCCTTGTCTAGATCATTAATATATATTGTGAATAGCTGGGGTCCAAGGACCGATCCCTGCGGTACCCCACTAGTCACTGCCTGCCACTCGGAAAAAGACCTGTTTATTCCAACTCTGCTTTCTGTCTGCCAACCAGTTCTCTATCCAAGTCAATACCTTGCCCCAATCCCATGTGCCTTAACTTTACACGCTAATCTCTTATGCGGAAGCTTATCAAAAGCCTTCTGAAAGTCCAAATACACCACATCCACTGGTTCTCCCTTATCTATTTTGCCAGTTACATCCTCAAAAAATTCCAGTAGATTAGTCAAGCACGATTTAACTTTTGTAAATCCATGTTGACTTTGTCTGATCCTGTCACTGTTTTCCAAGTGCTCTGCTATTACATCTTTTACAATGGACTCTAGCATTTTCCCCACTACCGATGTCAGGCTTACCGGTCTGTAATTCCCAGTTTTCTCTCTACCACCTTTTTTGAATAGTGGGGTAACATTAGCTACCCTCCAATCCATGGGTACTGTTCCAGATTCCATTGAATGTTGGAAAATGATCAGCAATGCATCTACTATTTCTAGGGCCACTTCCTTAAGTACCCTAGGATGTAGATTATCAGGCCCTGGGGATTTATCGGCCTTCAATCCCATCAATTTCCCTAACCCCATTTCCCTACAAATACTGATTTCTTTCAGTTCCTCCCTTTCATCAGACCCTATGTTCCCCGACATCTCTGAGGTTATTTGTGTCCTCCTTTGTGAAGACAGAACCAAAATATGTATTTCATTGGTCAGCCATTTCTTTGTTCCCCATTATAACTTCCCCTGATTCTGACTGCAAGGGACCAATGCTTGACTTCACCAATCTTTTTCTCTTCACACATATCTATAAAGGCTTTTACAGTCAGTTTTTATGTTCCCTGCAAGCTTACTCTCATATTCAATTTTCCCCTTCTTAATTAATCCCTTTGCCCTCCTTTGTTGCATCCTAAACTGCTCCCAATCCTCAGGTTTACAGCTTTTTCTGGCCAATTTATATGTCCTCTCCTTGGATCTTATGCTATCCCTAATTTCCCTTGTTAGCCACGGTTGAGTCACCTTTTTTGTTTTATTTTTATGCCAAACTGGGATGAACAAATTCTGTAGTTCATCCATGTGGTCTTTGAATGTTTGCCATTGCCTATCCACCGTCAACCCTTTGAGTGACATTCCCCAATCAATCCTACCCAACTCGCGCCTCAGACCATCGTAGTTTCCTTTATTTAAATTTAGGACCCTAGTCTCTGAGTCAACTACGTCATTCTCCATCTTAATGAAGAATTCGATCATATTATGATCGCTCCGACCCAGGGGGCCTCGTACAACAAGATTGCTAATTAATCCTTTCTTGTTACATAATACCCAGTCTAAGATGGCCTGATCTCTGGTTGGTTCCTCAACATATTGGTTCAGGAAACCATCCCGTAAACACTCCAGGAATTCCTCCTCCACAGTATTGTTACTAATTTGGTTAGCCCAATCTATATGTAGATTAAAGTCGCCCATGATGACTGCTGTGCCCTTATTGCACGCTTCTTTAATTTCCCTTTTAATGCCATCCCCAACCTCCGCCTTACTGTTTGGAGGTCTATATACCACTCCCACTAACGTTTTCTGCCCCATGGTATTTCTCAGTTCTACCCATCATCAGAGCTAATATCCTTCCTTACAATTGTGTTAATCCCTTCTTTAACCAGCAATGCTACCCCACCTCCCTTTCCTTTTTGCCTATCTTTCCTGAATATTGAATACCCCTGGATGTTGAGTTGCCAGCCTTGACCACCCTGAGCCATGTTTCCGTAATTCCAATCAAATCATATTTGTTTACCTCTATTTGCACAGCTAATTCATCCACCTTATTACGAATGCTCCTCGCATTAAGATGTAAGGCCTTCAGGCTTGTTTTTTTAACACTCTTCGACCTATTCGAATTATTTACAGTTCTTAAAGGGGAGGGGCCATCTTGCTGGTCAGCCACACTCTATTCATTGCAGCCTTGAATATCGGCCTGGAGAGACCTCTTAAAGCAATTGTGTTGGAACCACTAATGGATAGGCCCAGGGAAAGAGCTTGGTGCTTAGGAACCTCAAAAGTGGTGCTGAGGTCCAAAACTCCTTAGGATAGCGTTAAATCTCTTCAGACATCTCGCGACCTGCGTGTAACAAAAATTGTGCCAACAAGATAAAAGCAGGAAGCGCACGCCTTTAAATAGCGCTCCCCCTGCCCCTTCCCTAGTCAAACGTTTCCCCTCTACCTGTCGTTCCTAGCGGCAGGCACTAAGGCAAGGGCCGCGACTCAATTTCCGGTCTGGGGTACTACCGGGGCGTTGCATGCTCGACTGATGTCACAATCTGCGGGCGCAGGAGATCGTGGCGTAGTGTTTAGCGCTGCCGCAAAATGACTGGTCAATTTCGTGAGCGGCGCTAAAATCACCGTGCTCGGGTGCTAAGTGCCTAGCGCCCCTGGAGGTGCTAACCAACAGAATTTTTCCCCATAGTGTTTAAGCAGTAGTAATCACTCTTGCATAGGGTAAGAAAGCTGAAGTTTAAAAACATAAATCTTTTATTGGTGAGATGTATATGATTTACCCCCAGGATATGTAACTTGGGGGTAGGGAGGAGGAAGTTGCTTTATGTTACAGTACCTGCAACTTCCTCTGCCCCATAGTAATATCCCTTTAAGAGTGAACCATGAGAATTTATCAAGTAAGTTGTGATCTGTAGTTACATTTTAAGTTATGTGCAATGACCAAGCTTAAATTGGTATAATGTGCCTTTTTTTTTTAAAGCTTTTCTTCAGAGCAACTGATGAAGGGGCTAAGAGAAGTGAGTTGGTCCTTGTTGGAATGGTCTGCTATTCCAGCAGACACTATTGCACCTTTGCCTTTCATACCAAAAGCTCTAAGTGGATTTTCTTTGATGATGCTACTGTTAAAGAGGTGAGCTTTAAATCAGTAGCTTGTAAATATATATTGCATAAAATGAGTACTGTGCACAGTTCTGGTCTCCATATTATAAACAGTGTATAGAGGCACTGGAGAAAGTGCATTTACAAGGATATGAGAACAAGGTTATGCCAATCTGGAAAGATTGAACTAGCTGGTGCTCATTTTTCTAGAACAGAGAAGGCTGAGGGGTGACCTGATAGAACATACAAAATTGATGGGCATGAAAAGATCAGTTGGTCCCTCAAGCCTGCCCCAAAAGTCTTTAAGGTTATGAAAAGGTAGGGTATGCTTGGTGAAGATTTTTCCACTTGTGGGGGAGACCATAAGTATGATAGTTACTTAAGTCTAAGGGAATTTAAAAAAAAAAAAAAAAAAAAATTGTTCCTGGGATATGGGCATCGCTGGCAAAGCCAGCATTTATTGTCCATCCCTAATTGCCCTTGAGAAGGTGGTGGTGAGCCGCCTGCTTGAACTGCTGTAGTCCTTGTGGTGAAGGTACTCCCACAGTGCTGTTAGGGAGGGAGTTCCAGGATTTTGGCCAGCGACGATGAAGGAATGGTGATATATTTCCAAGTCAGGATGGTGGGGAACTTGGAGGCGGTGGTGTTCCCAGGTGCCTGCTGCCCTTGTCTTTCTAGGTGGTAGAGGTCGTGAGTTTGGGAGGTGCTGCCGAAGACGCCTTGGCGAGTTGCTGCAGTGCATCTTGTAGATGGTACACATTGCAGCCACAGTGTGCCGGTGGTGGATGGGGTGCCAATCAAGCCGGCTGCTTTGTCCTGGATAGTGTCAAGCTTCTTGAGTGTTGTTGGAGCTGCACTCATCCAGGCAAGTGGAGAGTATTCCATCAAACTCCTGACTTGTAGTTGGTGGAAAGGCTTTGGGGAGTCAGGAGGTGAGACACTCGCTGCAGAATACCCAGCCTCTGACCTGCTCTTGTAGCCACAGTATTTGGCTGGTTCAGTTAAGTTTCTGGTCAATGGTGCCCCCCCAGGATGTTGATGGTGGGGGATTCAGCGATGGCAATGCTGTTGAATGTCAAGGGGCGGTGGTTAGACTCTTGCTTGTTGGAGATAGTCATTGCCTGGCACTTGTGTGGCGCAAATGTTACTTGCCACTATCAGCCCAAGCCTGAATGTCATCCAGGTCTTACTGCATTCGGGCATGGACTGCTTCATTATCTGAGGAGTTGCGAATGGAACTGAATACTGTGCAATCATCAGCGAACATCCCCACTACTGACCTTATGACCTTACCCAGAGAGTGGTTGGAATGTGGAACTCGCTACCACAAGGAGTAGCTGAGTTGAATAGCATAGATGTGTTTAAAGGGAAGCTGGATAAACACATGAGGGAGAAAGGAATAGAAGGTTAAGCTGATAGGGTGAGATGAAGAGTGGTGGAAGAATGTTGTGTGAAGCATAAATGCCAGCGTGGACCATTTGGGCCAAATGGCCTGTTTCTGTGCTGTACATTCTATATAATTCTGTGTAAAAAGAACTGCTATTTTGGAGCCTTGTAAATTCATGTTTTTTGAAAATGTTGTATTTATACATTCAGAGAAACTAGAAACTGTTCACTGGGTCTTGCACACTTACTTCAGCAATTCTGTAGCATATCCTCTTACTGACTGAGCAGTGCAGTGTAATATCAGCTAATATTCATTAAAAGCATGACCATTTGAGAAGTGCACTCAAAATGTACAAGCAGTGCAACCTTGATTGTTATGCTTTTATTATTTTCTGCAAGAATGTGAAACACCAATGGGTGTCAGAAATTCCAACTTGTTTTTAAGCACAGTCCTCACAGTGGCAGAAAGACCTGGTGCAGATGCTGATTCCATTACTGCATCTGCTGGCTCATGCCTTTCCCACACACCATTTTAACTCCAGCAGTTTTAATGTGCTCATATGCCAAAGTTGGAAATGCACAATTGCCTAGAAATTCGATGGTGCAGTGCCTGTTTTTCTTGCACAAAACAGGTACCTAAACATCCAATATGGCGCATGCTTACTACTTGCCCAGCTAGCCATATTGGATCGGGCTACTCTGTAGGCGTTCAGTGCGCATGCCAGAACTATTTAAATTGCTGACTAAAATATTTTAAAAGGGTCCTACGCTGCTTCTCGCACCCATTTGGATATTAGGCTGACCCAGCGCCTGACATCACGTGATAAACTTGCCCAGCAACTCGTGACACTAATAGGCAGGAAGGGCCCTTCAGCGGTACTATTTAAAGGGCTACCCACTACATACAGGTTATTTGCTGGTTTGTTATTTGAGATTCATGGTTAACTTCTGAGCAAACTAACTACAAGTAATAGGGTATAGTAGATTATTTCATATCTTAATATTTTAATATTTGTCTCTGAGCAATGCACTGGGTATTACCTACTTTCATAACTTTCTTACCTGGTTTAGTTAACCAAATCAACACATGTTTCACATCCAATTGCATTCTTTTCTGCTGTAATCGTTACTAATAAAAATTTCTAATTGTGCTTTTTTAAACCACTAAAAGAAAAATGAGTTACTTTAAGAAAAAATACAGTTTATTGATTTGTGAACAAACCAAAGTACAGTATCTCCCACCTTCACTTGGTGTGCCTTTTTGAAACTGATGATAGCTGCTACTGCATTATCTTGACCTTCCCCTCCCTCCCCACCCCCCTCGCCAACACTGTGATCAATATCCAACACAATAGCTTACTGTTGATGATTGGTCCTGACCACAGATTACCTAAGTGTGTTGGGACTGGTAGCACTTGGTGGGTCTTTACACACAAAATATTTTTTGAAATTAAATAAATAAAAGCTAAAACTAAATTAAAATTAAGACACACAAACCATTCTTGTATACGAACTGTGCCACAGTTTTAAATATCATAGTTTGATCTCCTAAATTCATTCAATCTTTTCTTGAGATTGATAAAAGTTCAGTTGCTTAACTCTACAGAATTTTTTTTACTACTGCTTATCAATGCTGTGATATCAAAGTAGTGCCCAGAAAATCCAGTGGAAAAAGATGACAACTCAACTTTAGCAATTTGCATAAGATTCTAAAGAATTTAGGAAGTAAGAAAACTATTAACAAAAATTGCAAAAACACAGGGGGGGCAAAAGAATTACGTATTAGTTATAATTTCACTTTATTCATTTACTCTTCACCTAAAGGCTATGTTCTATAATTACATCTGTCGTATATCCTTTAATCCATCTGATTTATATAGCTGTTGAATTCAAAAAACTTATGCTCATCTGATAGGTTGGATCAAAGTGGAAAGATGTGGTCTCCAAGTGTATTCGAGGTCACTTCCAACCCCTGCTGTTGTTTTATGCTAATCCCTATGGTATACCGGTCAATATAGAGGATGCACCCAGACACTTCTTTCAGTCTGCTCACTGTAAAATGGATGGAGAGGATTCAGGTGAGTTTTGCACCTCTAGGTTCGAATCCGGCCTCGGGTGACTGTCTGTGTGGAGTTTGCACATTCTCCTCGTGTTTGCGTGGGTTTCCTCCGGGTGCTCCGGTTTCCTCCCACAGTCCAAAGATGTGCGGGTTAGGTTGATTGGCTATGATAAATTGACCCTTAGTGTTAGGGGGATTAAATACGTGGGGTTACGGGGATAGGGTGGGATATGTGTTGGAGTAGGGGTTACGGGGATCGGGTGGGATATGTGTCGGTGCAGGCTCGATGGGCCGAAATGGCCTCTATCTGCACTGTGGGGTTTCTGTGATTCTGTGAAATAAAAAGACTCCATAAATTACTTTCGTTTCTAAATGTTTGTTTTCATAGGTATGTCAAGCATTGTAACTTTTCTGATTCTATTTGAAATTCATCAAAGTTTATCTATCCTTCATTTTATATTGCAACAAATCTGTAAACATGTTCACCATTGAGGAAATGTTTTTTATTCAGTTTGCATACTGTGCATCAATTGTAAAGAAAAGTATGGAGTAACTTCGAAAATATAGTAATGTTGAAATGCTACCAGTAGCTATTTCTTTCTTTATATTTGTTGTACGAAATGTCAACTTGACTCCGTGATAGCACTCTCACCTCTAAGTTAAGGGGTCATAGGTCCACACCAGAACTTGAGCACCTAATCTAAGCTGATACTTTAGTGCAGTCCCTACAAAGTGCTGCATTGTTGGAGGCGCTATCTTTCTTTAAACCAAAGCCATTTCAGGTTGATGCAAAAGATCCAGTGCAACTTTTCTGAAGAAGAGTAGACAGTTTTCCCCAGTTTCCTGGCCAACATTTAAACATCAACCAAAACAGATTAACTGGGCATTCATCTCATTGCTCTTGTTGGTACATGTGGAGGTTAAACAATTAAGGAAAGGATGTTGGATTACTTGCAATAGATATTCTCTTCCTCATTCTTTGAAAGGAGCTCAATTTCCAACCTACCCCTTCATTCTTGACTTGGTGTTGCTTGGAAGAACAAAGTTGGTTGAAGAACAAAGAATTGGAGGCTCAGAATTGGACCTTGTTTACAACAGGGGAGGAAATTCACTTGGCAAAAAGAAGTTATTGGGGTTGATTTTTCACTGCCTTTGCCTGGCATTAACGGGCAGTAACAACCTCAAAATGGGGTCAGAGGCCTTACCACACCATTAACACAGGCAATGCAGCCGGCTTCATTTTGAAAGGGGTCTACCACTGGGGACCCAAAGCAGCTGCCTGTTTCAGACGATAGGCCCCTTTTAATATGGAAATCAGGGTTCTACTGCATAAATAGGGCCCCAAATTGCCATTTTTGGTCGGAGCCTGCACGATCTGCCAGTCGGTCGTACAAAAGTCAAAATCAAACCTGTTGTGTTTTTTTCTAGTAGATCTTCATTTAGAGTCATAGGGCTGGATTTTGTCAATGGGGAGCTTTTGGAGGCAGGACTCCCACTTGTCAGGTCCCGTCTCCATCGACTTGTGGCCAACCCATGCTATTTTCCCTTGATTGACCTTGTTAGCAGACCAATTAAGGGAAAGCTGGTTACAGGTGACGTCAGCGAGTGACGTTTCATCTGTCGAGCTTTTGACAGATGTAATGTCGGTGTTTGAGAGCTCTGTGAAGCTGTCAAACACTGACGATCTGTCCTCCAAGTTCAGTCCTGTCACTCAGGCTGAGTTAGAGAGCTCTCCTGAGCAGAAAGCAGAAGGCTGCAGCTTTTGACAGTTTAGTGGCCATTCTGCTTTCTGTGCCGGTGAGCTGAGGGACTCCCGAGATCTGAAGGAAGAAGTAAAGGTAAGTAAAATGTATTAAAACACTACACACGCCTCACACACTTGCCTCTGCACACATGCACCCATCACTCACCTGAACACCAGACATCTCGGCCCCTCTGACCCCTGCAGACTGATGGCCCGCCTCGACGACCCTGGCTAGGTTCGGAGCCGTCGGAAAGCACACACTTCAGGGCTCAAAATGAGGATTCTCAAAAAAAAAAAACTGCCTGTTAATTACCAGTTAATTGGCACTAATCCCCTTCCTGCCTCGGAGACGGGACGGGTACCCGTCTTCTGGGAAGATGGCACGGAGGAGGGTTGGGGCGGGATGGGTACCCGCCCCCAGATTCTGCCATTTTCCTGGCAGTCCTGCCTCCCCAGGGCTGGTAAAATCGCTCCCCTAGAGCCATAACAGCACAGAAGGAGGCCATTCGGCCCATTGAGTCTGTGCCGGCTCTCTGTAGAGCAATCCAGTCAGTCCCATTCCCCCGCTCTATCCCCGTAGCCTTGCAAGTTTATTTCCCTCAAGTGTCTATCCAGTCACCCCTTGAAAACATTGAGTGTCTCCGCTTCCACCACTTCCGTTGGCAGCGAGTTCCAGGTCATCACCACTCGTTGCGTAAAAAAGTTTTTCCTCACATACCCCCTGTATCCCTTGCCCAAAGCCTTAAATCTGTGTCCCCTAGTCCTTGTACCATCAGCTAATGGGTACAACGTTTTCCTGTCTAGCCTATCCAAATCCGTCATAATCTTGTACTCTATCAAATCACCCCTCAACCTCCTTTGCTCTAATGAAAACAAATATAACTTCTCCAACCTGTCCTTGTAGTTAAGTTTCCCCCATCCCTGGAACCTTTCTGGTAAACTTAGTGCTCAGTGATGTTTCTATCAGCAGGGCTATTTTTCCTGTGATGTGTTTGTGTCTTGTTTGATGGCTGACTTGATTCCTGCACATCTAAATGTTCTCTGCATATTTTATGTAACAGAAAAAGACATGCAAATTTCTGCTGCTAGAATGGCTGACTACGAGAGGGAAAATGGAACTGAAGGACATTCATCAAAAACCAATGGCCCAAATGTGCCTCAGAAACAACCATCTAATGCTAAAGGAGGTTTCCAGAGAGGTTATATTCAAGATAGTAGAGGTCGAGGACCAAGTAAGTAATTGATTATCTTGTGGCACTGTTCATTTTAAGGCTTTGAAAATATATTAATAATAGGCAGGGCTCCTGGAGTTCTGCAGCACCTCAAAACTAATTTTTTCAGCATCCCCACCAAATTCTGCAACATGAAGGTGTAGATTCTATAGCAAGTCTGTCTGATATTTGGAGACTGGTAACTAAACTGGTGGCTTTTCTTCAGGAAAATTGTGCATTTTTAAATGCAGTTTACCAATCTAAGCCTTAAATGTTGGTTAGCTGTTTATAGTAATAGTTGACAACTCAACATTTAGGAGTCTCATCTGACTTTTAAACTCCCCAGGTGTGACTGCTAGGTGGTAAATGGCTGTGATTTGTTTAGTGGCTGATGAATAACTAGTATACCAATGGTGCCTGTTGACCTGTTGATACCAATCTACTAATCCCTATTGATTTTCAGTTTGTTAATCTCTATGTATTTTACACTTTTATGGTTGTCTGCTGATTTGGGCTCTGTCTCTGTGGATTTTTTGATTTGCTGCCAATAGATGTTACTAATGCCCTTATTTACATAGTATGCTAGCTACCACTAGGGATTGTTAAAACATAAGTCTCTCTTTGTATGTTTAGCAATAGATACATTACCAATTCTCTCTTCGCTCTGGCAATTTATTAAACTTGAAAAGCATTTATTGAACTTCTATCAGATGCCTGTGCTCAAAATTGATTTCTTTCCAAATTAGAAACCTTGCTAATTTACACTAATTTGTCAGCACATACGAACAATGAGGAAAGGTAAAGACCCTCTGGCCCATCGAGCCTGTCCCACACAATTGCAATACCTTGTGTATCACAACATATACACTCCACCCCACCCAAAACCATGTGATCTAGAAGAGGCAAAAAAAGTTTAAAAACCCAGGCCAATTTGGGGGGAAAAATCTGGGAAATTCCTCTCCAACCCATCTAGGTGATCAAAACTAGTCCAGGAGATCACTCTGGTTCTGAATTCCCTGCAGAACCTACTTTCTGTAAGAGGTGATCTCCGCCCCAGCTAGAAACAAATCCAACTCCGTACAGGTACACTATCCCTTATCCGAAAGCCTTGGGACCAGCTGAGTTTCGGTTTTCAGAATTTTTCGGATTTCAGAAGGTATTATTATAAGACCGGGAATTTTGTATTTAATATAAATTGTAAAATTTCAGGCTACCTCTTGCGACTGTTCCGGGGGGGGTCGGGGGCGGTGGGGGGGGGGGGGGTCGGGGGGGAGAAAAGAATATCGGACGGGCCGTGGTTCGGGTCAGGTCGGGAGAAAAGAATATCGGATGGGCTGCGGTTCGGGTCGGGTCTGGAGAAAAGAATATCGGTCGGGGTGGCGGGGGGAGAAAAGAATATCGGACGGGCCACGGTTCGGTTCGGTTCGGGTCGGGGGGGAGAAAAGAATATCGGACGGGCCGCTGTATTGTTGGGTTCACCATCCCGGTACCTCCTTCACACTGCCCGGCTCGGCCTGCAATCTCCTACCCAGGAGGGAACTCTGTGACCCTCTGCCCTGCTCAGCGTAAGTCGTGCGCCACTCTGGTCATGTCGTGCGCACGACTTACGCTGAACAAAAAAACTTTCGGTTTTTAGAGGTTTTTGGTTTTCGGAAGTTCGGATAAAGGATAGTCTACCTGTAATTTAAAAGAGCTGAATGATTTTTCCCTTAAATTTGACGAGCAATTTTGTTTTATCAAATTCTTGATATAAAATTCTTTATCATAATGAAAGAGAAAATCTTAATTATCCTTGAGGCCAGAAAACAGTGGTACTGAATTTACATAGTTTTACCTAGAAATTACAATATAGAAAAAAGCCCTTGGAGCCAACCAGTCTTGTGTTGGTGTTCATCCTGCACATCAACAGTATTCCTAATTTCATGTGCCTGCTATATTCCCATATCCCTTTACTCCCTTTAACTTCAACCACTTATCTGACCTATTCTTAAATGCTAACATGGTCACTGCTTCAATTACTAACTTTGGTAGTGCATTCCAGTCTCAACCCTCTTTTTAAAAAAAAAAAAAAGCTTTTCCTGCTCTCTGTCCTAACTCTCGCATTTAATCTTGTACCTTTGTCCCCTTGTACTGGACCCCTGAACCACTATTATTTTATTCTCTTATGTCCCATGCTTTCATAATTTTAAACACTTGTATGAAATCACCCTGTAATCATCTCTGTTCTAGTGAAAGCAGCCCCAAGTTTTTTTTAATGTGTTGCCTCCTATCAGGCAGCATCGAGTGAATCTACACTGTAGTCACTCTCTTTTGCTTCAATGGCCTGTAATTTGGGGTCAGTGGTGAAGCAAAGGCGTTCACCGCTGGTCCCGAAGTAAGCTTCCCACGAAGATCTCAATCTCTGTGGCAGGAAGTTTGGCTTTTCCGACATTCAGTTGAGATCTGTAAGTTAATAGGGAACCCTTCATGCGAGCTGCTGTGACGTCAACAATCTGTCTAAGCAGCCAATCACAATGTAAAATTCTCAGACAGGGAGCCAGGAAGTGAATAAGCTCCTTTTATTTGGACTAAAAGAGCAAAACAAAGATTCGGCCTCTCACATGGGAAAAAGGTAAACCTGAAATAAATATGAACAAACTTTAAAAAAAAAAAAAAAAAAAGTTGTAATCTGTAATGGATAAATTGGACATGGCAGAAAATTAAAATTAGTTTTTCAGGGTCATAACGTATGCGGTTAAAGGCCCAATTACACCTAATCCAAAAGGGTCTAACTTTTGTTTAATGGGGTATTTGGCTTTTCCGCGATAATATGGTTGTGGAGGTTGAAGGTCAATCATCACAGCCCCATTGCAGGAGTTCCTCAGGGCAGTGTCCTAGGCTCAACCATCTTCAGCTGCTTCATCAATGACCTTCCCTCCAACATAAGGTCAGAAATGGGGATGTTTGCTGATTGCACAGTGTTCAGTGCCATTCACAACTCCTCAGATAATGAAGCAGTCCATGCCCACATGCAACAAGACCTGGACGACGTTCAGGCTTGGGCTGATGAGTGGCAGGTAACATTCGTGCCACAGAAGTGCCAGGCAATGACTATCTCCAACAAGCGAGAGTCTAACCACCGCCCCTTGACATTCAACAGCATCAGCATTACCATCGCCAATTCCCCCACCATCAACATCCTGGGGATCACCATTGACCAGAAACTTAACTGGACCAGCCACATAAATACAGTGGCAACAAGAGCAGGTCAGAGGCTGGGTATTCTGCAGCGAGTGTCTCACCTCCTGACTCCCCAAAGCCTTTCCACCATTTACAAGGCACAAGTAAGGAGTGTGATGGAATACCCTCCACTTGCCTGGATGAGTGCAGCTCCAACAACACTCAAGAAGCTCAACAACATCCAGGGCAAAGCAGCCGGTTTGATTGGCACCCCATCCACCACCCTAAACATTCACTGCCTCCACCACTGGCGGACCATGGCTGCAGTGTGTACCATCTACAAGATGCACTGCAGCAACTTACCAATGCTGCTTCGGCAGCACCTCCCAAACCCGTGACCTCTTCCACCTAGAAGGACAAAGGCAGCAGGCGCATGGGAACACCACCACCTCCAAGTTCCTCTCCATGTCGCACACCATCCTGACTTAGAAGAATGTCGCCGATCCTTCATCGTCACTGGGTCAAAGTCCTGGAACTCCCTACCTAATAGCACTGTGGGAGTACCTTCACTACATGGACTGCAGCGGTTCAAGAAGGCAGCTCACCATCACCTTCTCAAGGGCAACTAGGGATGGGCAATAAATGCTGGCCTTGCCAGCGACACCCACAAACCCATAAACAAATAAAAAAAATCGCTGTTAAAGTTTTCGTCAGTTTCACTGATTTCCCTGATTACACTGATTGCCGGCTATGGGTAGAGGGGTGGGCACAGCACAGCCAATGTCGGAGCAGTGAATAACTGACCACAACTTCAGGCTTTCCGATTAGAATGCGCATGTGCTAAATCACAGAATCACAGAACCCCACAGTGCAGATAGAGGCCATTTCGGCCCATCGAGTCTGCACCGACACATATCCCACCCTATCCCCGTAACCCCACGTCCCCTAACACTAAGGGTCAATTTATCATAGCCAAATCAACCTAACCCGCACATCTTTGGACTGTGGGAGGAAACCGGAGCACACCCACGCAGACACAGGGAGAATGTGCAAACTCCACACAGACAGTCGCCCGAGGCCGGATTTGAACCCGGGTCCCTGGCGCTGTGAGGCAACAGTGCTAACCACTATGCCACCTGAATCCTGAAGTTGCGGTGAGTTTCAATGATTTAGATAAGTGGCTAGAGGGAGTAGTGTTCAAATATGTAGACAACACTAAAATAGGGAGGTATAGTAAATAATTAAGAACCAAAAGGGATATTGCTAAGTGGTGGACTAGTCAGAAAAGTGGCCGATGAAATGCAATATCAGTAAATATGAGGTGGTACATTCGTTCACTGTTATTACCCACCGCAAATTCCAGGTCAATATCTTTCGAGTATAAGGTTTTATAGAGATTCACTACCTTTTGCCATAAATCCCAGTACAGGAAACTTTCGATTAACCGGCCCCTAAATAACCGGCAATGTCAGTTAACCGGCAAAATTCAGGAGCCGGTTTCAGGTAACTTTTATAACTTTTATTACTTGCACAGCAACAAATGGAGGCAGGCAAGGCTAAGCTGCAGAGATGCTTGCAACTTGTGGACGTTGTTCTGAAGCTGGGTTTGTTGCTTTATATGGAGCTCTAAGGTCCGTATCTTTTACTATAGCGTTCGGTTATCCGGAATTGTTGCTGAACCGGCACCACGTCAGTCCCGTCCGTGCTGGATACCAGAAAGTTTCCTGTATTCCATTAGTTTTTTTATGGCCTTCTCCATTCGAAGTACTGCATTTAACGTCTTGTGAACCTGAACCCCAAATCTTTCTCCTCTTCTACATTACCCAGCTTTCCCCCATTACATAGATAGATACATAGAAGATAGGAGCAGGAGTAGGCCATTCGGCCCTTCGTGCCTGCTCCGCCATTCGATGAGATCATGGCTGATCCTTTAATTCAGTATCCCGTCCCCGCCTTCTCTCCGTAACCCTTAACCCCTTTTGCCCGTAGAAATATATCTAATTCCCTCTTAAATATATTTAATGAGCTGGCGTACACTGCCCTCTGTGGCAATGAGTTCCACAGGTTCACCACTCTCTGAGTGAAGAAATTCCCCCTCATCTCTGTCCTAAATGGTTTAGCCCTTATCCTTAAATTATGTCCTCTAGTTCTGTTCTCACCCGCCAAGGGAAACATTCCTTCTGCATCCAGTCTGTCTAGACCTGTCAGAATTTTATACACTTCTATGAGGTCCCCTCTCAATCTTCTGAACTCCAGTGTGTACATCCCTAAACTACATAGTCTCTCCTCATAGGTCATTCCCGCCATTCCTGGTATCAGCCTGGTGAATCGCCGCTGCACCCCCTCCATGGCAAGAACATCCTTCCTCAGATGAGGCGACCAAAACTGTACACAGTACTCGAGGTGTGGTCTCACCAGTGCCCTGTACAGCTGCAGCAAGGTATCCCTGTTCCTGTATTCTAACCCTTTTGCTATGAAGGCCAGCATACCGTTTGCCTTCTTGACCGCCTGTTGCACCTGCATGCTCGCCTTCAGTGACTGGTGTACAAGAACACCCAGGTCTCTCTGTACTTCCCCCTCTCCCAATCTATTGCCATTTAAATAATAATTTGCCCTCCCGTTCCTGCACCCAAGGTGGATAACTTCGCACTTGTCCACATTATAGTGCATCTGCCATTTATCCGCCCAATCGCCCAGTCTGTCCAAATCGCTCTGGAGCTTCCTGGTCTCTTCCTCTGAGCCCACCCCCCCTCCTAGTTTAGTGTCGTCTGCAAATTTGGAAATGCTGCATCCGACTCCCTGATCCAGGTCATTAATGTAAATTGTGAACAGCTGGGGGCCCAGGACAGATCCCTGTGGTACCCCACTTGTTACTGCCTGCCATTCAGAAAATGAGCCGTTTATTCCAACTCTCTGTTTTCTATCTGACAGCCAGTTCCCTATCCACGCCAAAACTTTCCCCTTTATCCCATGAGCCTCAATTTTCCATGCTAATCTTTTATGTGGGACCTTATCGAAGGCCTTTTGGAAGTCCAGGTACACCACATCTACTGGCTCTCCCCCATCTATTCTACCAGTTACTCCCTCAAAAAATTCCAATAGATTAGTCAAGCACGATTTACCCTTTGTAAATCCATGTTGACTCTGTCCTATCCTGTCCCCATTTGCTAAGTGCTCCGCTATTTCATCCTTAATGATGGACTCCAGCATTTTGCCCACAACTGATGTAAGGCTTACAGGTCTGTAATTACCTGCTTTTTCCCTACCCCCCTTTTTGAATAGTGGGGTAACGTTAGCTACCCTCCAATCCATCGGCACTGTTCCCGAGTCTAATGAATTCTGAAAAATCATCCTTAGTGCATCCGCTATCTCTAGGGCCACCTCCTTCAGTACCCTAGGATGCATGTTATCAGGCCCTGGGGATTTGTCCACCTTCAATCCCTTTAGCTTCCTTAACACCATATCCTTAGAGATATTGATTTGCGTCAGTTCCTCCTTTGCCAATGTCCCTATTTTTCCCGATATCCCAGGGAGGTTTTTTGTGTCTTCCTTCGTAAAGACTGACCCAAAGTATGCATTTAGTTGATCTGCCATTTCCTTATTTCCCATTATATATTCCCCCGTATCTGACTGCAATGGACCAACTTTGGTTTTCACCAGTCTTTTCCTTTTGATATACTTATAAAAGCTTTTGGAGTTAGTTTTTATATTTTCCGCCAGCTTGTTTTCGTAAGCTATTTTGCCCCTCTTGATTATGCCCTTTGCCCTCCTTTGCTCTATCTTAAACTGTTCCCAATCTTCCGCTCTGGCGCTTTTTTTGGCTATTTTATACGCCCTATCTTTGGATTTTATGCTGTCTCTAATTTCCCCTGTTATCCACGGTTGAGTCACCTTTTTAGATTTCCTTTTATGCCAGATTGGTATAAACAATTTTTGCAATTTTGTCATTCTATCTTTAAATGTTTGCCATTGTTTATCTACCTCCAGTCCTCCCAGGAACGTTGTCCAATCAGACCTACTCAGTTCCCGTCTCATGGCATCATAATTCCCCTTGTTTAAATTCAGGACCTTAGTCTCTGAGTCAATTTCTTCGCTCTCCATTTCGAGTGAGAAATCGATCATGTTATGATCGCTCTGACCCAAGGGTCCCCGTACAACAAGATTACTGATTAGTCCCTTCTCATTGCACAGTACCCAGTCCAATATAGCCTGTTCCCGAGTTGGTTCCTCGACATATTGATCCAGATAACCATCCCTCAAACACTCAAGGAATTCCTCCTCCTCATTATTTTTACTGATTAGGCTAGTCCAATCTATATGTAAGTTAAAGTCACCTATGATGACAGCTGTGCTCTTATTGCACGCTTCTCTAATTTCCCTCGTGATGCCCTCCCTAACCTCTATTTTACTATTTGGAGGCCTATATACCACTCCTATTAATGTTTTTCGCCCCTCGCTATTTCTTAGCTCCACCCATATAGATTCTGTATTAACTGAGTTAATATCCTTCCTTTCAATTGCATTTATCCCCTCTTTTACTAGCAATGCTACCCCTCCTCCCTTTCTTTTTTGTCGATCCTTCCTAAATACTGAATACCCCTGTATGTTAAGCTCCCAGCCCTGCTCACCCTGCAACCATGTTTCCGTAATCCCAATTAGGTCATAATTATTAACCTCTATTTCCACAGCTAATTCATCTACATTCAAATTATAATTACAGTACTCTTTTTAATCAAAATGTACCACCTCATATTTACTGATAGCATTTCATCTGTCACTTTTTTGCCCACTCTACCACTTAGCAATATCCCTTTGCAGCTCCCTTTTGGTTCTTAATTATTTACTATACCTCCCTATTTTAGTATTGTCTACATATTTGAGCACTACTCCCTGTAGCCCCTTATCTAAATCATTGATGAACACAGTGAATGCGAGTTCAATTAGGTAGAATAAAAAAGAGATCAAGTAAGTTTTGTGTCTGATTTTTCTCAAATAAAGTATAAGTTTTTATTTCAAGTTGACTCTTGAAAGGTTACCTTCCCCCACCCAACCATACTTCCTTCTGTGTCCGCCCCTAGAAAAAAAACTCTCCCAATTCTCACAACTGCACTTACGAAATCCCAACTGTCCAGCCTTTGGCCCTCCATTCACCACGACATTTCTGCAGCTACTGATCTGCTCAACCACACGCTCACCACCACCTTTGATGCCCTAGTCCCTATTAAAACCATTATTCTCTCTCACCCTGGCTGTTCCCCCTGGTACGGCCCACATCTTCGCTCCCTCAAGTCCAAGGACCACAGACTTGAACGGATATGGCAGACAACTGGTTCAGCTATTCACCGCCAGATCTGGCTGGAACACACAAAGCATTATCAGGTCCTTCTCTTGTCTGCCAAAACTGCTCACTATTCCAGGATCATTCTGTAATGCAAAGATAACCCCTGGCTACTATTTTCTACTGCTAACTGTCTTCTTAAACCCCTCTCCCCTGTCTCCTTCACACTCGCCTCCAACAACAAGTGTGAGGAGCTCATGGACTTCTTTGTCTCTAAGATTGAGACCATCCGATCAACTGCCTCTGCCACTTCTCTTCCTTCCCCTAGCCCACTGATCCAAACTTCCTCTAAAGTTCCCCCCTGCCCTAGCCCTGAACTCTCATCTTTCTCCAGTTTCTCTCCGATCTCCCCTCTTGACCGCTCCATGCTCATCTTGTCCATGAGACCCACTTCCTGCTCCCTCGACCCTATTCCCACTAAACTGCTGACCACCCAACTTCCTTTTCTGGCTCCCATGTTAGCTGACATTGTTAACAGTGTTCCCTCCTCAGCTGCAGTCCCCCTCTCCCTCAAATCGGCCGTCATCACCCCGCTCCTCAAAAAAACAATCCTTGGCCCCTCCCCTCCGTCCTTGCAAACTACTGCCCCATCTCCAACCTCCCTTTCCTCTCCAAAGTCCTTGAATGTGTTGTCTCCTCCCAAATCCGTGCTCATCTTTCCCAGAACTCCATGTTTCAATCCTTCCAATCCGGTTTCCACCCCTGCCACAGTACCGAAACGGCTCTCGTCAAAGTCACAAAGGTAAACTATCCCTCCTCATCCTTCTCGACCTGTCTGTAACTTTTTACACAGTTGACCACTCCATCCTGCTCCAACGCCTCTCCACCATCGTCCAGCTAGGTGGGACTGCACTCGCCTGGTTCCATTCTTATTCATCTAATCATACCCAGAAAATCACCTGAAATGGCTTCTCTTCCCACTCCTGTATCGTTACCTCTGGGGTCCCCCAAGGATCTATCCTTGGCCTCCTCCTATTTCTCATCTATATGCTGCCCCTTGGCAACATCATCGGAAAACACTGCGTCACCTGACGACACGCAGCTCTACCTCGCTACCACTTCTCTCGACCCCTCCACGGTCTCTAAATTGACACACTGCTTGTCTGCCATCCAGTACTGGATGAGCAGATATTTTCTGCAGTTAATTATTGGGAAGACCGAAACCACTGTCTTCGGGCCCCGCCACAAACTCCGTTCCCTAGCCACCGACTCCATCCCTCTCCCTAACATCTGTCTGAGGCTGAACCACACTGTTCGCAACCTCGGTGTTATATTTGACCCTGAAATGAGCTTCCGATCACAT